>NC_041230.1:51449770-51450728 GCF_002837175.3 Physeter macrocephalus | reverse complement strand
GGCATGTGGGATCCTCCCAGACCGGGGCGCGAACCCGGTTCCCCTGCATCGGCAGGCGGACGCGCAACCACTGCGCCACCAGGGAAGCCCCTGTGCTTACTCTTAATCGGGGCACAGATATGCATGTTTCAGGTAACTCTGGGCAACGAGGTTCTATTTGCCTCTGCAGGAAGGGCCTTCCCAATCTGCTGACCTAACACTTGAGTTTTATGGAAGGGGAAACTGAGGCCCAAAGAAAGGAAATGATCCATGAAATTAAAAAAGCAGTAGGTTATGGAAGGGAACCCTGATTGCCACCCCTCCCCCAAAGGACAGACTGGTCTTTATAGTTTCTCCTGACTTAAAAATCACAGCTTCGGGGCTTCCCTGGTGGTGCGGTGGTTAAGCATCTGCCTGCCAATGCAGGGGACACGGGTTCGAGCCCTGGTCCGGGAAGATCCCACATGCCGTGGAGCAACTAAGCCCGTGCGCCACGACTACTGAGCCTGGGCTCTAGGGCCGTGAGCCACAACTACTGAGCCCACGCGCTTAGAGCCTGTGCTCTGCGACAAGAGAAGCCACCGCAACGAGAAGCCCACGCACTGCAATGAAGAGTAGCCCCTGCTCGCCGCAACTAGAGAAAGTCTGCGCGCAGCAACAAAGACCCAACACAACCAAAAATAAATAAAATAAATTTAAAAAAAAATCACAGCTTCGGTTACTGTGCACGGAGCTGGGAAAATGAAGTGATGGGTAAGATGTGATCTTGGCCTTCAAACGGCTTTCAATCCAACGTGAGGGTCAGACGTGCAAAGAAACTGGCAAAAGTGTAAGGCGGAATGGGAAAAATCGTGACCTCTCTTAAACGTCTCGCCCTACTTGCTGCAGGGCCTTTATACATGCTGTTTCCGGTCTGGCTCACCGTTGTCTCCCTTCACCTAGTTGACTCCTAGCCACTCCTCCTGGTTCCAACCTCACT
>NC_041230.1:51404783-51449554 GCF_002837175.3 Physeter macrocephalus | reverse complement strand
CCTGCCAATGCAGGGGACACGGGTTCGAGCCCTGGTCCGGGAAGATCCCACATGCCGTGGAGCAACTAAGCCCGTGCGCCACGACTACCGAGCCTGGGCTCTAGGGCCGTGAGCCACAACTACTGAGCCCACACGCTTAGAGCCTGTGCTCTGCGACAAGAGAAGCCACCGCAACGAGAAGCCCACGCACCGCAATGAAGAGTAGCCCCTGCTCGCCGCAACTAGAGAAAGTCTGCGCGCAGCAACAAAGACCCAACACAACCAAAAATAAATAAAATAAATTTAAAAAAAAATCACAGCTTCGGTTACTGTGCACGGAGCTGGGAAAATGAAGTGATGGGTAAGATGTGATCTTGGCCTTCAAACGGCTTTCAATCCAACGTGAGGGTCAGACGTGCAAAGAAACTGGCAAAAGTGTAAGGCGGAATGGGAAAAATCGTGACCTCTCTTAAACGTCTCGCCCTACTTGCTGCAGGGCCTTTATACATGCTGTTTCCGGTCTGGCTCACCGTTGTCTCCCTTCACCTAGTTGACTCCTAGCCACTCCTCCTGGTTCCAACCTCACTTCCTTTCCTCTGGGCGGGGCCAGAGTTCCTCTTATGCTCTCTCATTCCACTCAATTCCTTAGCCAGACTGAAGGTTCCTTGAAGGTCTCAGCTGCATCTATTGTTCGCCTTTGTACTCATCCACGTAAGAATATAAGCCAGTATATTCTATGTGGATTAAAACTGTGTAAAAGATGTCTTGTGTTTACAGGGAAGCAGAAGAGTCCACCTTCATGAATGCCCACCCAGATAACGGAAAGTGTCGCAGGTCAGAGATCACCTTTTCTTGATTGACCGACCCATGCACTGCAGGATATCGCGTGTCCCTCTGAAGGCCGCTGCCTACGCCGGGCATCGTGACAACCCCCCCCGCAAACTTCCAGAGCACCTCCTGGGGTGGGGTGACGACTCCCCCATTCAAGAGCCGCCACTCTAGAAACCCAAGAGACTTGCTTCATGCAGAGAGACGCGCCTGCCGGGCTGCAGGGCAGGGGTGCGGCTGAGGAGTGATGGTGCGGCGTCCTTTCCCGTCCCCTCACCCATTCAACCCCCGTGTGTGCGTACGCTTGCTCAGGCTGCGTGCCGGGGACCCAGGGCTGAGCGGGACCTGACACAGCCCCCGCCTTCATGGGGCTCCCCCCACGGCGTTGTACGGCAGATTTTACAGGGAAGGTCTCTGATACCTGGACGGACAGGAGCTTTCACCATTACTGGTTAGAATGCTCTGGAAGAAGGAGTTCCAGAACTTCGGCAGGACTTGGCCCCTCTCAGACAAGTGCTGGTGCGCTGCCTAGAAGATGCCCTAGACAGTCCATTTTCACGTGTACACCCGTGTGTCTGCCCACCTCAGATGAAACAGACGATATATGGATCAGATTTGGAGATGAGAACAAAAAGAGACGGCTCTTACGCTGGATGATAGGCTCCAGATTGGGAAAATCTTAACAGGTTGGAAGGACGGTAGGAGCACGGCTGGAGTAAATCAAACGAGGCTGAATGCTAAGAATCCGTCTTAAATACCCCCAATCCCCACAAGTACAGGACAGGCAGACCCAGCTGGAGAGAGGTTCCTACGAAGAACTCCGAGCCGGCTTAAGTACCTGCAGACCAGCAATGGGATGTGGCAGCCGTGAAGTAAGGCAGCTCACTGGCTACACTACGACAGGTGCTGGGTCCAGACGCAGGGAGGGCACAGTCCCACCGGAGAGGCAGTTGTTCTTGACTTCCAAATCACGCCAGTACTACTGCTGTTCCTGACCCCCTTGCCCCGCTGTCACTGTGCCCCTCACTCTACGAGCATCTTAGGGACATCTCTAAAATACTGGGGCTTCGAGAGAGCCTGGGATAAAGCCCAGCGCAAGGGGAGTGGCCTTCCTAATCAACTGTCCTTTTGAATCTCAGTTCCTCCACTGATTGGCTGAGTGACATTGGTCAAGTTAGTTCACCTTTCTGAGCCCCATTTCCGTCACCTGTGAGGTGGAGAGAATACTGAGGATTAAAGGAAACAATGCATACGGAGTGTAAGGTAGGCCTTCAATTACCCTGAAGTCCCTTCCCTATAATTTCTAAGATTGGGTGCGATGCTATTGCTTCTTTCCTTTTCGTCTAGATGTGTTGGATGCTTAAAACATCCCACAGAGTGAAAGCAAGGGTCGTGTCACCAATCCCAATTAGACATTACAAAAGCTCCATAAATCTGGGTGAGTATGTTACAGGGAACTGAAAGCTGAAATTGGCCACTGCTCTAAAGAACAGAGCGATCACCCCATAAAGCCCTCATGTAATTTTTTCCCCTTTGCCAGCAGTGCGTGTCCATCAATACTCAGTACGTTACTGATTTCCTAACACTGGATAATGCAGCTAATGGCTCCCGTTTACCCAGCCAGGACGAAGTGAAGAGGCCAGGGTGTGCTGAATGATGGCTACCTGCCTCATTATTGGGGGGGCATGCTAACCCACAGCACGGATGACCTACACAGAAGCTGGGCGTCTCTGGCTTTTGAGAATGGAATTGAGTATTGATTTCTATACCATCCTCTTGTTGTTTAATTAAACAAACCACAGTCCCTGAGTGTGTGCTGCTGACCCAGACTCTTACTCGTTAACAGGCAAAACGGCTTTGCACACGAGCCATCACACACCTGTCACAGGCTGTGCCCGTGGAAGCCTGTGGCTCCCTGACAATTTGGAACGGAATTTATAACCCACGCTCCACTTCCTGTGTAAGACCGAGTGCACTCTCAAATCTTTTAGCAAATAACCCTGTTCCATAGGCTTACGCAAGAGGAGTATGTGATGATTAATTTTCTATGTCAACCTGACTGGCCATGGTGCGCCCAGATGCAGCGCTATTCTGGGTGTGTCTGGGATGGTGCTTCGGGGTGAGGTCAGCATTTGAACCTGCAGACTCAGTAAAGCAGATGCCCTCCCCGGGGTGGGGGGGCCTCATCTAACCTGTTGATGGCTTGAGTAGAACAAAAGGCAGAGGAAGGAGGAACCTGCCCCCCTTTTTCCTGCCTCCCTGCTCGAGCTGGGACGTCTCATCTCATCTCCTGCCCTCATGCCCGGATTTTCACCATCAGCTCCCTTGGTTCTTAGACCTTTGGACTTGGACTGAATTATACCACCTGCTTTCCTAGGGCCCCAGCTTCCTAGATAGCAGCTCGCAGGACTGCTCAGCCTCCATCACTAAATGAGCCAATTCCTCATTATATACATTTCATATACATATATATATACATTTTATATATATAAAATTTTATATACACTTATATACATTATACACACACACACACACACAACACACACGTCCCGTTGGTTGTGTTTCTCTGGAAAATCCTAATACATCACTTTCTTTTTTTAAATTGAAGTATAGTTGATTTACAATGTTTCAGGTGTACAGCAAAGTGACTGAGTTTCATATATATATATATATTTTAGATTCTTTTCCATTATACGTTATTATAAGATATTGAATATAGTTCCCTGTGCTACACACTAGGTCCTTGTTTATCTATTTTATATATAATATAAATGTTACTCCCATACTCCTAATTTCTCTCTCCCCACCTTTCCCCTTTGGTGACCATAAGTTTGTTGTCTGTGTCTGTGAGTCTGTTTCTGTTTTGTAAATAAGTTCATTTGTATCATATTTCAGATTCCACATATAAGTGACATCATATGATATTTGTCTTTGACTGACTTCACTTAGTATGATAATCTCTAGGTCTATCTATCTTGCTGCAAATGGCATTATTTCGTTCTTTTTTATGGCTGAGTAGTATTCCACTGTATATACGTACCACGTGTTCTTTATCCATTCCTCTGTTGATGGGCATTTAGGTTGCTTCCGTGTCTTGGCCGTTGAAAATCCTCATACATTACTTCCTGGTGATGCCTTTGCTTTCTTATTTATCAGTGTGCCAGGCACCTGGTCACTCCCCAACCCAGTTCGGCTCTGGGAAGAACTGGGGGCGGGGGGGCAGTGGGCAGGAGGCAACGGTGGAGGAAGGGTGAGGACAGGCTGGGACTGAATGTGTGTGTATGCGCGTGCACGTGCGCACGTGCATATGCACGCGTGTGGGAGGAGGAGCACGGCAGGGGAAGGTCTGTAGCCGTGACGGGTGGCTTGACCTGCGCACCGTTCTTCTTGCCCTCCTGCTCTCACCAATACGTCACTGTGGGTGGAGCTGGCTCCCTCCAGCGACTCAGGCCTTAGCCTCCTGACTTGCTTTGTCCAGTGGACCACGAGCAGACAATACACAGCACACGGGAACGGGGTCTGTACGTGAGCTTTCGTGGCCTGGCTTGGCCTCTTGCGCTCCAGTTTTGGCCTTGAGGAGAGCGTGTCCCAGAAAGCCATCAGCCCTTCAGGAATAAAAGACGCATGGAGTAGACTGGAACCCAGCCCAGCGTCCAGAACAGAGCCAAGCCTCGCTCCCCTGCTGATGCATGAATGAGAAATAAATTCCCGTTGTAAGCCTGGAGCTTGGGACTGTTGACTACACAGCATTCGTACAGAGAAACCTGACTTCTGTGCTGGCTGTATCAGGTGCTGGGGGACTGGAAGCCAGCGGTGGGGAAGGAGCGAGAAAGGGGGTCTGCCTCACGGGGCCCAAACTCTGAGCCGTGAGCTTTGTTCGGGATTCAGACGGTGGCCTCCTGCTGAACACTCCCCTTCCCCCAGATTAACTTCCCTGATAGGTAACTCATACCTCTGGGCCACTGTCTCGATGCTCAAGCGGCCGTGGGTGAGAACGGCAACTGCAGCACTGCTTGTCCGGAGGAAGGATGCAGACGTCCGTTAACAGGAGCCAGGCTGAAATCCATGGGGTGTATTAAAGGCAGATCGAAAGGGCCAGACCACAGACATCTACCTGTAGAGGCATTTCGCAAACAACCTGGGGCTGGAAAAGCAAGTCGTGGAATGATGCGGTCTGAATGATAATATTTACATAAAGGTTAAAAACCTAAAACACAATACTGCATATCGTTTATGGATGCATAAAGCTGTGTTAAAAGTATAAAAACATAACACATGAAGGAGAAACACCAAATTGATGGTGGGAGACCGTCAGGAGGGGCGGGGAGAGAAAGGACTGGAACGGGTACACAGGAGGCCTTGGTTGAATCGGTGATGCTTTTTTGAACAAATGTGACATCAGGCTGAGATGTGATGAAGCTGTGCAGGGGCGCACAGGTGTTCATCATCCCGTTCTCTCTGTCTGTGCGTTGGAAATAGTTCAGATAAAACTGCTTTAAAGGAAGAAATGTCCGTGGTGCGTGACACGCGTGGGCAGCACAGGGGTGACAGTGAGGGGAGACGCGGGCGTGGGATTGGAGGTGACAGGGATGTGGCTGGGGGCCTGTGGCAGGCCGGACCCCCGGGAAGCCGGCTCTGGCATGGCGCTGACACGTGGGTGTTTGTCGAGGAGGGGGGAGGGGACAGGTCAGCTGCCCCCCGGGAGCTGTGGAGCTGAGGTGGCCCTCAGAGCTGTCCCCAGCTGGGCCAAGACGGCCAGGCCTTCACACACCAGCACTGCTGGGTCACCGAGCGAGGGCCGCCGGGAAGGGCCTGATGGTGGGTGCAGCTGAGCCACCTGCTGACAGCGCCGCCAGGAGCTGAGACGTGTCCCCACTGAGGGGGCCCGGGGGGCCCCACAGGTCACCTGCCACCCCAGGTCATTTGGGGCAAATTCATGAAGGACTCAGGAACCGGGACTGGGCTCTCAACAATTCCTTAGCACCCGTGGTGATCACACCTAGAATTTTAAATAACACTTAAAAAAAGGTTCAATTTGAAGAAAATTCAAACCTGCAGAGAAGTCGCAAGGTCAGAACAATGACCACCCCCTCACACATGCCCCTCACCCAGAATCCTCCCCTGTTAACAACGTCCTCTGTCAGCATCTTCCCAGGAAGCCGCCCTTGACTTCTGGGGACACGTGCAGGGTCAAGGCACCTGATCCTTCGAGAGGTCACCTGTGTCCCCTAGGAACAGGAACCTCCCCTTCCACAATCAGGGTTTAATGATCAAGTTCAGGAAGCTTAATATGATTCCATGCTATTACTTAATAATAATCCATATTTCACTATCCAATCCCATGCTGGGTGGCGATTTCCCCCCAATCCAGGATCCACCTAGGATCATTCCTTGCATTCTAGAGTCACGCTAAATAGCTTTTTAAAGGAACACTATTTTGTGCTCTTTGGAAGTTTCCTGGCATCTTCCAGATTCAACTCACGGGGAGCCTCGGCGTGGAAACAGAAGCCGCCCCCTGCCCCCGACCTCAGCTGGCCCCGGTGAGGGAGGGTCCAAGCCAGGGACCCATCTCCGTCTAACCCTCCTCTGTATGCTCCCCTCATCCTCCCAGGATGCTAACGGTGACCCGGGGAAGGTGTCACCTGGCTCTTTCACTTGCGGTCTTTCCCCACAGCAAGCCGGGGAGTGAAGCCACTGAGAGGCCCAAGCTCCTTCATGATGAGGGTTCTGGACCCACCAGGCTTCTCGGGAGTTTGCACCTGGGCTGGGTTGCTGAGCTGGGAGACTACGCACCTTAGGTTGGGTGGAGCTGGGTGGTGATGCTTCTAAGCCCCGTGCAGCCGCTCCCCTTGTTTCCAGCCCCACGGGGCGTCCTGCACGCCCACTGGAACTGGTACCAAGCGCTGAAGCCCCTGATAACAAGCGCACAGCATCAGCTGGTGCCGGGCCATCTTCCGCTGTCAACCGGGCCGCTGACTTAACACGTTCAGCCGCTGCCTTCTCTCTCAAGCCTTCGCCCAGAAGCAGGGCAAAGATCTATAAAAACACACGTAGTCACAGATACTGTCAGAGATGCTTCAAGGTTTGGGCAGACACTGTCACACGCAATTCACCGTCGGCATATCACACACAGCAATAATTCAACAACCGTTTACGAAAACCCCTATTTGTTCAGGCCACTGTGGTTGGCGTTTCTGTGCCATCTGTCGTGCATTCCTAATGGATGCAACTTCCTATAGGTACAGCTGGCCGGAGCCTGAAGTTCACAGCAATGGATGCTTGCTCTATCATCCGCTGCTACTAGCAACCCCTTGCATTCTGATTCTGGCCCTGGAGAGAGACTGCTTGGGTTCAAATCTTGACGCTGTTCCTGAGTGACCTGGGTCAAGTACTGAAGCCCTCTGAACCCCCATTTCCTCATCTGTAAGATGCAGATAATAGTATGAGAATTAAGTGAACTGGGGCAGTAAGCACTTTGGCAGTGCCTGAGCCGGCAAGCGCACAGCCTGCCAGCTGCTGGCGTTGGGACACCGACCTGCCGGCCCTCCCAGGGATGGCTCCTCCCACAGAATGAACGTGGTGAACAAAATGTAATCATTTTATTTTTTGCATCGGTAGAAAAATACTGAAATCAATGGAAACATATTTGGACCATATGTACAGATTAATGGTCATATTCCTAAAACACAGAAAGATCCTGAAACAGAAAAAGAAAAAGTGACAACCCAGTTTTTACAAATGGGCAAGGCACTTGTGCTGGCAATTCACAAAGAAGAACCATAAATGGCCGATAAATAATCACGAGTTCCACCAGTAAGTGAAGAAAAGCAAACTAAGTCAACAGAGAGAAATTTTTTGTTTGTTTGTTTTTTGTTTTGCGGTACGCGGGCCTCTCACTGTCGTGGCCTCTCCCTTTGCGGAGCACAGGCTCCGGACGCGCAGGCTCAGCGGCCATGGCTCACGGGCCCAGCCGCTCCGCGGCACGTGGGATCTTCCCGGACCGGGGCACGAACCCGCGTCCCCTGCATCGGCAGGCGGACTCTCGACCACTGCGCTACCAGGGAAGCCCCAACAGAGAGAAATTGGCAGGCGGACTCTCAACCACTGCGCTACCAGGGAAGCCCCAACAGAGAGAAATTTTTTAGCTACCATTTTCAAATGACAGCATCAGGCCCCAACATTGGTGAGACTGCAGGAAAATGCGCCTTTATCCCACACTGCTGGTGGGATTTTAAATTTCCGTCTTTCTAGGGTCAAGTTAGCAACATCTATCAAGGCTTTCTAAGCATTGAGTATCTATGAATTTATCTTAAGGAAATAAGACACATGTGCTCAAGGAGCTCTGAGAATGTTCACTGCCTGCTGCTTATAAAGTGAACTGGATTCAACCTAACATCCAACAAAAGGGGTCATTTACATAAATTACGACACAGCCACACCATGAAAAACTTTGTACCTTTACACAGCAGTACAACGAATGTTTACTGATACAGAACATGTTCACAGTTTATTGTTAGGTGAAGAAATAACTTAAATAAGAAACTGTAAATATGGTAAATCCATTTTGGTAAAAAATGAAAAGTACACTTTCACAAAGGAAAAATATTTAGAGTCATACACTCCCCAACTTTAACACTGTTCTTTTTGAGTAGCAGAATTATGGATAATTTTTATTTTCTTTTGATTTTTTAATATTTTCTAATCTATTTATATTTTATAGGTATCACTTTTTTTTTTAATGGAAATAAGTTGTGATGACCCATGTAAACTAAAATTGGATAGGCATGGAAAAAAATACTTCTTTTTGATATACTTTTTCAAAAAGTGGTAATAAGGGGATTTTTCCACTTCCTTTGGAATCTTAGAGTCTTTTTCAAAATTAGAGAAGAATCTAGTTGTATAAGTGGGCAGTGTAAATTCACCAGAAGAGTTTAACGGATTTACTCATTAAGAGCCTGACATGTGAGGCTAGAAACTCATTGAGAGTTTCAGCCTTTGTCTCATCCTGAATCCAACAAGAAGTGAAGTCTTCTGCTTAGTAGAGTGTTCATTACACAATAAATTGAATGTAGCCACTGAAAATATTCATGCAAATATCTTCATTAGTAAAATCACACAATTAACCTGAAATACACGCTAAATGAAGCAGCCAAATTGTTGCATATCTTCCCAGCTCTTAATTATAATTTTGGTAATCAATTTTTCTCCTGATTACCAAAACGAAAAAAAAAAAAATCTTCAGCGTATGCACAGATCTGAGGCTGAGCTGGAATGCGAGATAAAGCCCTGAATCGTTTTTAGCAAAGAAGGCCGTTAACCTTTCCTGTGTTTTTGTTCATTGCAGGCATCTCCTGCTAATGCTCATTGCACAAGATGATTGGATTTTAACAAGAGCTTTTTGGATCAAGCATCAGTCCTTCCTGAACTGTACGTTTTGCAAGTGCCACTGTCATTAAAGGTTACCATTATCATCTTCCCAGCGTATATTTCTAAAATGGCTTTTGACTGCGGTGTAAAAATTTTCCCCAAGTGAAAAGGGACATCCAAGCTCATGCCCCAAGGTACTCAGACGACCCTGTCCTCGTGGTCACATGTCCCACCTTCTCTGGTCTCTTGTTCCAATGTACTTAACTAGAGGATTTGAGGGTGGGAAGACCACGCAGTACAGCAAAACCCTGGGGGAGGTGCTTAGTCCTGGGGAGCCTCGATTTCTAGTAACTGTAAAATGGAGAAGAGAACAAATTCACAAGCCAGTGAGGATTGAGAGGAGTCGTCTCTGGCACATGTGAAGGAGAAAATATATTTGCTGACATTTAGATTGATATCTTTTAACATGTTCTCCTTGAAACAGTCCACCTCCTAAGACTAAATAGGAAGTTATCACCTCTAGATAGGATAGGACAGGGCAGGTGGGTACCTGATCTTTCTAGCAAGATGTTGATTTTGACCATTTGACCTTAGAGCTCCTCCCAAGATGTCGAAATGCCTAATGCTCAGTCATGAGAGTAGAGCTGGGGAGAACACATATATGATGTAGAGAGAAAAGCCGGGAAGGCAGGGCCTGGGAGGGCAGGTTGTGCACTGCACAAGGACGCCCTCTAAGGGGTGCCTGCCGTTCATGGCAGAGATGCTGTAGATTTGTGTATCTACCCTGAGAGTTTTTTAGATACAAAATCAGTACATTACAGTGATTTTCTGCCAGATGGAAGTAAAGTATCCTGAGGAAGGGACGCATCTTTCTAAATTGCACAAAGACACTGTATAGGCTGCCGCGTGGGGCACGCCCTCTGTTGCTGACTCCACAGGAAACGTGTGGGGAGCAGAAGGGAAGATCAGGCGCGCGGGTCCTTCGGAGGAGACCCTGGTTGGGGAGTTACGGGGGAACCTGAGGGTGGAGGGCTTCTGCCTGGTTCCTGCTCAGGACCTGGAAGGGGGCTGTGTCTCGGGTGGTCCCAGTCACGTCAGGGTGAAGCTGGTGATGCAGCAAGATTAGAAGAGAAGGCCGGAAGGGCCGGGCAGGCTCCTGGCAGGAAACATATGGTCAGTTCAGCCTGGGAACGTGCCAAAGATGTGGGCAGAGCAGAGAAAAGCCAGCAAAAGCAGAGAGCCCTGGCCCCCACTCAGCCTGCACAAGCCCGCGGGGTGGGTGTGGCGAAGCTGGACGGACAGGCTGCCCTGCAGAGCTGGGCCTGGGGGAGAGGCCCAGGCAGGGAGGGAACTAATTCCCAACCTCACCGTCCCCCCTCCCTTTGTGTGCGCGTGCGTGTGTCTGCGCGTGTGCGTGTATGGTAGGTGTAGCGTGTGTCTTCCCAACATGAACCAAGTACGTAACGCCAAAGGCTGGATTTGGCGCTGACCTCCCGTCCCCAGAGCCCGTGCCCTGACCATCCGGCTCCGCTGCCAGCCTGCCGGGAGGAGCGCCCCGGTAAGGATGTGGCCCAGTGCCCCGGCCAGAGCAGTAGGGGCGGCTCGGCCCGCCCGGGAGAGCGTATGGGAGAGACCTTGTTTCAGATCGCCCACAGACTGGAATTTTGGGGGCCAAGAAGGAGGGCGGGCTCCAGATAAAGGGCCCAGGGCCCAGCTGGGATAAACGTGTGGGGTGGGAAAGAGCGTGGCTCTCAGCACCGGTGGGGAGGTTCCAGGTGGCCTGGGTGTGGGAGGGGCCGGGGGTGCATCTCGCTCACATGGGCTTTCTCACCAAGCCACGGGCAGATGGGCTCCAGAATCAGCATACACGGAACTCCCTACCAGGATTCCAGAACTCTCCTCCTAGCATGCCAGCACATGTGCCCCCTGCCTTCCCAGAAAATGTCCCTTCCGGAAAACCTCTGCTAGTAAGATAGAGGAAGGATGTGTTGTGTGTGTGGTGTATGGGGGTGTGTGTGTGTGAAGGGGTGGAAGGGGGGGAAGAGAGGGTGGAAGAAGAAGGTAGTGAAATCAAACCCTCCTCTAACACTCAATCCCATATAGTTAAATGATTAGGGTACCCTTACGATGGAATGTTCTAGAACCATGAAAAAAGTCTTATTTCTCAAAAATAACAGATGATCAGCACTTGGAATGACAGATGCAGAAGTCTTCGATAAAATCTTACCAACCGGCATAGAACAACTCATTAGAGAAGGCTCGCCCAGACCACGTCGGCTTTGTTCTTCATGTAATTTATCACTACATAAGAGAAAACATTTAAAAGCATTAATAACTGAAGAAGAAAATTTAAAAAAAAATGATTCGATGCCCTCTTTTCATAAAGGCTGGAAAAACAGTAGTTAGAGGGAGTTTTCCCTTAACACAATGACCCTTTGCATTTGAAATTCAAATCCAACAGAGATTTAAGGAAGAGCCTGCCTTCTGCGCTTGCCACGGGGCCAGGGCCTGGGCCGGCCTCGCCTCTCCTCTCGGCCGTGTGTAAACCTCACTCTGCTCCTGCACCACCTCTCCGGCCTCACCTCCTCCCATTCTCCCCCTTGCTCATTTAGCAGCAGCCTGGCTGGCCTCCCTGCTCTCCTGGAGCATTCCAGCTTTGCTTCTGCCACAGGGCCTTTGCACTGAGGGCTCCCTCTGCCTAGGACACTTCCCCCTGCCCCCGATATCCCCATGGCTGGCTCCCCCATTTCTTTGAGGTCTCAGTTCAAATGTCACCGTCTTCGTAGGGGCTTTCTTGAGAAAGCTATGTAAAAAAAACAAGGGCCACCCCAACGACCTGCCAGAGGTCTCTCCATCTCTCCTCCCTGCCTGTTTTTTCTCTCTCATCATCACCTGCATACCACATACTGACTTGTTTATTTAGTGTCTGTCTTCCGCTGCCAGAATGCCAGGACCACGAGGGCAGGGCCTTCATTCGCTGTTTCTCAGGACCCAGAACAATGCCAGGCACAATAATTGCTCAGAGAATATTTGTTGCATGAATGAACAGACAGGCCAAAGGGCTCTGCCCTGCGGGAGAAGCTGTAACGTCCACAAATTCTCCGTTTCAAACCTTCTTGCTTAGAAATTCTGTTTGCTTGCATTTAAACATTTATTTCTGAAAAAGCAAAATATGCGCCTGGCGTAAAACTCGAAAGACACAGACTTAGGCGTACACTAAGCCCCTCCCACCCAGGGAGACCACGCCCCTTGCCAGTCCATAGATGGAAAAGGGCGGCTCAAGTGTAATTCATTTATTTACTTATTTGTATACATTAATTTTTTAAAATTTTATTTACTTTTGGCTGCGTTGGGTCCTCGTTGCTGGGTGCGGGTCTTTCTCTAGTTGCGGCGAGCGGGGCGGAGTACAGGTTCTAGGCACGCAGGCTCAGTAGTGGTGGCTCGCGGGCTCTAGAACAAAGGCTCAGTAGTGGTGGCGCACGGGCTCTAGAGTGCAGGCTCAGTAGCTGTGGCACACGGGCCTAGCTGCTCCGCGGCACGTGGGATCTTCCCGGACGAGGGCTTGAACCCGAACCCGTGTCCCCTGCACTGGCAGGCGGATTCTTAACCACTGCTCCACCAGGGAAGCCCCCCGCAAGTGTAATTTAAATTTGCATTTCCTTCTGCCAAGTGAGACTGAGCCTCTTCTCATTAAGAGCAAGTTAATAGCTGTTTTTTCTGAGGACTGTTGATTGCCTCATGCATTTTTTTTCTTGTTGATTCATCAGAGCCCTTTTCATATTAAAGAAATCAGGCCTATGGATATGCAAATAGGTTTTCCCAGTCTGTCACATCCTTTGGCTTGTTTGTGGCATGCACTTTCACACAGAACAGCTTCATTTCCCTGTCAAATGTATCAATATCCTTCATGGCTGCAAAGCACTGTGTCATACTTGGAAAAGCTTCCTTTACTCAAAAATTATACACAATTTTTTCATGCACCTTTTTGTGATCCTTTTACTTGCTGTTTGCATGCAGATTAGGAGTAGACTTGACCCTCTGTATTCCATGCAACGGGCCAGGAAGTTATCCTTCCATTTACTGTGAGCCCACAAAGTCTGTCCCAGGGAAATCACCAAAAACCGAAGCACCGCGGTTTGTGGTTAGAAGGTGTCTTTCGTGGTTTCTAAAGACCACAGGGGCTGGGGGACGGGCTGCGTGTCGGGGGACTTACGCAGCTGTCCTGCTCGTGGTGCCGCCCTGGAGGTCCAGAGAGGGTCAGTAATGAAGATCTCCCCCCCGGCACAGGGCTGGAGGCTGTCTGGGGCGCCTCCTGAGGTTTCTGGACACGGCGTCCACTGCAGAAGAATACTAGGGAGGTGAAACCCCGTGACAGGTCTCTAGCACACAGTGTTCTGGAATTTCTATCTCATTGGGGTTCAAAGAAATCCAAATATGAGTGAACCGGAGAGGAGTCTTGAGGGTAGGGGATCCTGTAGGTGCCTTTTCTTGGAAACTTTGCACCCTTGACTGTAGGAGGGTCTGTTCTGTCCTGACACTTCTGAGCTCACTCCTTCTGAGGCTTTGGTATCAGCTTGTCTTCTGAGGAAGGAGATGCTTGCTTTTCTCATGTCCTCTTCCTCTCCCGCTGGGTCATTTCCTACTATGGCCACAGCAACCCTCTACATGCTGATCGCTTCCAAACATGTTATCTCTGCTGTATGCTTTTAAAGCAAGACGTTTTGAGGCGGAGTGCTAACTTGGAGGAATCTAGGAAGAATATTTACTTGTTTGGTTTTTAAAAACATTAATACCTTTATCGTTGCAAAAAATGATAACACGGTTATGTTTTCTAAAAGCTGAACAATGTATAAAAGGGCAAAGAATAATTCTCAAGAAAAAAACACCCTCAGTAGTCTACTCCCCGCAAACAATCATCCTTCTCGGTATTTGGTCTCTGCTCTATGGTTAAAAAAACCAACCAATATGCTTCGTTGAAAAGGAGGAATTTTACTATACATACCATTTTTAATGAGAAAGCATCTGATTTTACTTACATTTGACAGTAACAGAATCTGAAGTTGAACTAAAGAAATCTCCACGTTTTGGACACACACACATGCACACGATCAAGAGAAACAAGTTCACCGTCCCTTTAAACCTAAGAAAAAAGCTGATAAAAACCACAGAAGCTGAATTCATTAACTTTTTCTAAGACTCCATGTTTTATTTAACTCTAGATGGTATTTACTGACTTTTGGGCATGAAAAAAATTTTTAATGTTGAAAATCTGGGGAGTAAAGCAAATTAGATAATTACAATTGTGACACTTGAATTAATTAGTTTTGTCTTCTTGACTCTGTTTTAGAGCTGAAATCCAAGAAGACAAAAACACAATTCAGTGGCTTTGAAGATTTTTTGCCTTCTGATTTTGCCTCAGGAGTAAGAACTTAATATGAGTGGAAAATTAAGATTTCTGGTATACACAACAAAGATAAACTAAGGAATTCCAGAGTTCAAATTACTGTCAGTGTTCCCACATGGCACTTTTTATCTGTGGTTGAGGGAAGGAGAAATATCAATCTTGCTAATAAGTAAGATAACCAATTTGAGTGTAATTTCCTGGAATGTATTAATGGATGGTTTGGTTTTTAAAGCAGTCAGGGGACCTGGAACTGAAATCTGGATGTTCTTTACAATCCACAGAAAAGACATGACAAGTTGTTCTAATGCGATTAGAAGATTATGCCTGATCACATTTCTCTTTCTAAGCATATCGTCTATGAAATTGGCAATAAAAAAAGAGATCCTTGCTGTTATAACTTGATCCTCCTACTCCGTGGAATTAATCCATCCAACAGAAATAAAGGGTTGCTTCCCTCATATCTCTCTTCATTTGTTCATTCATTCATCAATTCTTTCTTTTGCTCATGGTCTCATTCATTCATTCAATAAATACTTACTGGGAATTTACTAGTGCCAGCACCCCACTAGGCACGAAAGAAACAATGATGAATGTAGCAGTCAGTGTTTGCTGGGTAACAAGTCACACTATTACTTAGTATTGAAACTGAGTTTGATTTACAAGTATTAAGATATTTTTAAAAAGAACCCACCTACACTGCTGGTGGGAATGTAATTTGGTACAGCCACTACAGAGAACAGTGTGGAGGTTCCTTAAAAAACTAAAAATAGAGTTACCATATGATCCTGAAATCCCACTCCTGGCCATATATACAGAGAAAACTATATTCGAAAAGATACATGCACCCCAATGTTCACAGCAGCACTATTTACAATAGCCAGGACATGGAAGCAACATAAATGCCCATCAACAGATGAATGGATAAAGAAGATGTGAAATATAGCTATATATATCTATATATAGATATATAAAATGAAATACTACTCAAGACTAAAAAAGAATGAAATCATGCCATTTGCAGCAACATGGATGGACCTAGAGATTATCATACTAAGTGAATTAAGTAAAAAAGAAAAAGACAAATATCATATGATACAGCTTATATGAGGAACCTGAAAAAAAGATACAAATGGGAGCTTCCCTGGTGGCGCAGTGGTTAAGAATCCGCCTGCCAAAGCAGGGGACACAGGTTTGAGCCCTGGTCTGGGAGGATCCCACATGCCGCGGAGCCACTAAGCCCGTGCGCCACAACTACTGAGCTTGCGCTCTAGAGCCCGCGTGCCACAACTACTGAAGAAGCCCACGCGCCTAGAGCCCGTGCTCCGCAACAAGAGAAGCCACCGCAATGAGAAGCCCGCGCACCGCAACGAAGAGTAGCCCCTGCTCGCCGCAACTAGAGAAAGCCCGCGCGCAGCAAGGCAGACCCAATGCAGCAAGCAAGCAAGAAAGAAATGAACTTATTTACAAGACAGAAATAGACCCATAGACATAGGAAAAAAACTTATGGTTATCAAAGGGGAAGGTGGAGGGAGGGATAAATTAGGAGTTTAACAGATACACATTACTATAAATTAAATAAATAATCAACAAGAACCTACTGTATAGCACAGGGAACTCTACTCACTATTTTGTAATAACCTATAAGGGAAAAGAATCTGAAAAAGAATATATATATTCTTTTCTGGTTTTATATATATATATATATATAGTTATATATACATACAACTGAATCACTGTGCTGTATACCTGACACTAACACAACACTGTCAATTAACTATACTTTAATAAAAAACAGAGAAAAGATATTTAATTCTCACCAAAACCTTATGACATAGAGTATGAGCCCCATTTTTAACATCAATACACAGAAGCACAAAGAGGTTATGTAACTCTCGGGGTCTAGGGGAGATAGCTATTGAATAAATGAAGCATGTATAAAAGTCTAGGTGGTCTGTATACAAGTCGACTTCCACTATTTTCTGCAGGTTAGGAATATTTCTTAGTTGAACATAACTACAGGATGGTTGTATAATCACAGTTATGCTGAGTTTGAAGAGAGATCGTAGCCGGTACCATCAGGGCACAGATCGCAGAGTGACCTGTCCTATGCTAGGGGTTGCTATGGAAGGTCTCTCCCCAGAAGGGATGTTCAAACCCCCACCTAAAGGATACAAGAAAGAATAAGGGAGAGGGAGAGGGGTGGGCAGAGAGAAAGGCTCCAGGAGCACAGTCGCCAGTGTTTGTGAATCGCCACGAATCCACACTACAGAGTGAAATCTCGACCATGCTGGGCAGCAAAGGGGGCTACCTCAAGGGGACTTCTCCCTCTTAGGAGAATCACCCACAGGTTGTGAAAATAAGTTGCACTGTTTAAAACTCCAGAACAAAATTAGAAAGGCAGATGCCAAACGGGAAAACATTCTAGCCATGTGTATCAGTCCAACCATTCATTCATTCACCTACTGAGTGCAGACTCGATTCTACAGTTCCAGACCCATTCCAAGGATCTACCCAAACACGTACCCATATAGAAAAAGAGTGTGTGGGGGGGGCATTCTCTAACATATGTTCAAACTTGGTTCACTTTTTTTACCACATTCCCTCCCCCACACCACCAGCATGTCTTCATAATAATCATCGGTATTGACTGGTCTAGCTCATTCTTTTTGAAAGTATGTACAGTATTGTTTATTTACATCTTGATGCATTTTAGGTTGTTTATAAATTTCTCCTTTTGCAACCAGGGCTACCAGGAATATCTTTGTTCTTGTCTCTTTGCACATGGGTAAGTTTTTCTTTAATATCTAGAAATGAAGGTGCTGCATTCTAAACATTTTAATAGCTACTGCGACAATACCCTCCAGTAAAGCTGTACCAATCTGTATCCTTATCAACGTATTACGACAGTATCCATTCCTCTGCCAATGCTAGGTATCATCAATCATTAAAATATTTAACAAACCGAAAAGCCGAAATAACCCCCAAACAATACCACCACAGCAAAAATAAACAGACAAAACCCAAAAACCAACTAAAATCCTGATTTCATTGTTGAGGTAGTTTGAATTTGAATCGTCCTATTTTTCAGTGTAGCCCTTATCAATTGTAAAGTGGCTCAGTTTATGAGACACTATCTCACCTTTCAGAAGTAATTTGCTTTGGGAAATTGCCCGGTTTTCTTTAAAAGTTTGTGGATAAATTGAGGGTTACGCTGCCTCCAAATGAAGTTTAAGGTTTATAGCAAATTGTATGGCTCTGAAGGATATCAAAGTAACGGCTCAGCGCCATTTCGAAGTGTTTACAAGGCTCCTACCAGAATAAGAGCATATATGGGCGGGGAAGCCATGATTTGCCTAGGGCTTACTCATTACAGAATTCCTTTTGGGGGTAATAACACACGTTGGCAGGCCACCTTTCCTCTGAGCAGAGTAAATGTGATAATGCTCTATTCCTCGGAATCATCAAGAAAGGGCGGTAATAGCCACATGGATAAACGTAGGCTTTATGATTTCAGAAGTTGTTTATTTAAAGAATGACTCAGGAGATGCAGATGTGGAACCACAAGAAATCTGAACTGGGCTTTTGACTGGGGCTGGTTTAATAAAAGCCATTATGTTTTACTTCATACTTAAGACATTTATATTTTAAATTTAACCAAGTTGAAGTCTTAAGTGGCATACTTTTATTAAACATGGAATTGACTGAATACAATGGGGTTTTTTTCCTTTAAAAATTACTCCAAATTGGACTGAATTGATTCTAAGTGCTCACGACTGGACCATTTGGTGAAGTCACTGGTAGGGATAGAAAGCACACCCAGTAAACTAGGCCCTTATTCTTACGGAATTTCATGTTATGTTACTGATAGAGAATGCGATCACTCCTCTCGGAAGGCTCACACTTATAACAGAACAGTGCTTTCTGTGGTTTTGGGGTGTGATTACTATGAAACCGAATTTAAGAAAACCACCGTATAATACCGAATCCATATAAAGAATTCATCTCTTGCACCAAGCTATCCAATCCATAAGAAACCCCTACTGACTCTACCTCTCAAATACACATCTGATTCATCCAGTTCTCAGTGTCCACTGCTCCTCTAAGGCACCACCATCCCTTGTCTGGACCCCTGCCTGCACCGGTGCAGCCTCCCAGGGCTCTTCCGGCATCCACTCCAGCTCTGGCTGGCAGATGTAGTTTGGTACCAATCCGGCAACTGTCATCCTCCTTGCTAAGAACACCCAAAAAACGAAAGAGAGGGCGATCCCATCTCCATCCCAGGGGTAGATTCTGGTTAGTCGCAGCCAATCAGGGGAGCCCTGTTTTCACTGCAGCGGATGGTCCAACGTGCCAGGAGGACAGTTTCCTCCTTGCTAAAAAAAATTTACCGGAGGTGTTGACATTCTTTCCTCTGGATATCGATGTACGTGGATGTGATGATGCCTGGAAGGAGGGCCCCCACTGGGTCACCAGCCCCAGGATGAGGCCAGCACACTGCGGGCGGTCTGGGGCTCCAGCCACAGACGTCTCCTCTGAGTTGCCAGCAGCTCCAGGACCCCTCGAGCTCAGAGCCTCGCTCGCAACGACCAATTTCTGTGCCCATCTTTCCTCACCCCTTTGCCCAGCCCGATTCTTTCTGCTCCTCCCCCTAGACGTGTACTTTCTTACAACCCTTATCCTAGTTTCTCAGACTCTGCTTGCTTTGATGACCTTGACAAGTTTTGAGCGGCACCGGTTGGGTGTTCTGTAGAACGTTCCCATTTCGGAATTTGTTTGAGGTTATTCTCACGGTAAGAGTTTGGTGATGAGCTCTGGGGACCAAGCCTTTCAGAGGTAAAGTGTCTTTCTCGTCACATCACTAGCAAGGAAGGGCGCGTACGATGAACACGATTTATCACTGCTGATGCTGACCTGGATGTTGACGTTGTGTTGACGTTGACGGGCCCAGTGTCAGCCCAGGAACCAGTATGTATGTGCTGCCCACACCTAAGGAGGGGGGGCTCTGCTCCCCCAGAGAGCCATTTCGGGGAAGGCTCGGCAGGTCTCTCAGGGAGTCCCCCAGCCAGGGTCTCCGTCAGAGGAGCCTGCGTTCTCCAGGAGTGGCGCAGGCTCAGTGTCTCTGCCACCCTCCGTCACCGGCTGGGCACAGCGTGGCCATGGCAAGTGTGGCCTCGGTGCAGATGTGGCAATGGCTTTCAGGAGGCAGCAGCTGAGTCTGTGGGGCAGCCCCCCTCCCTGCAGTTGGAGATCTTTGGGACACCTCCTCACGGAAGCCTGGGCCACAGGGAGAAGCCACATGTAAGTGCTCCCTTGACAGTCCCAGCCGAGGTCCCAGACAGCCACCAGCATCAACCACCAGCCACTTGAGAGACAAGACCACCAGCCTCCGAGCCTCCCAGAGAAGGCCCTGGGCATCGTGGAGCAGTGACGTGGCCTTCCTGCTGCACCCCATCCAAATTCCCGACCCAAAGAATGTTCGAGCATTAAAAAAGTGGTTGTTTTTCGCCACACTAGGTTTTGGGATGATGTGTCATGCAGTGTCAGTACCTGGAACGCTGCCCGCCCTCACGTCCATGAGGACAGCCTGTCCCTTATGATAACCCCCCGTTTTGCTGATGTGGCCGTGGTGGCTTCTGTGACATCCACCCTGAAGCGTCACTGAAGACCCTCTCTGGCCTGTGGCTTAAGCAGTCACTGGAGCCACCGGTGAGGGGTGCTGAAAGGAACATTCTGCTTTTGACAGCAGCAAAAACTGCACAGCCACCGAGAGCTCTTCCAAGCCTGGGGCTCAGTCCTCCGGCACCCAGGCCGTGGGTGTTTTTCCTCCTTGGTAAAGGAGCTTTATAATTCACCCTTAAAAATGTGTTCATTTGAAGGGATTGGGCGCTTGCAGTAGAATGGGAGGAACGAGCCGCTCAGTGCCCCAGGGCAAGCCTACCACCCACCTGGTTCCATTAGAAGCATTTTCCCACCCGGATGGGAGGGCTCAGCCTCTTCTGAGCAACGCACACTGAAATGGTGAGACCGATCCGTTGACACAAAGAGGCTTCTGGCAAGGTCGTCAGAACTGCTATTTTCTGCTTATATAAAGAAACTGAAGCGTGATTTTGCGCAAACAAGATGTGCTGATCTCTAATGCACCCCAGAGTGTTTATTCACCACCTTTTGGAAAATTAGAATTTGTTTAAACAAAAGATTTTCTTCTCATAATCTATTTATGGCTGACATTGCAAAAGTCATTTCATAATACGACTCAAAGAGCGAGAAGAAGAAAGTGAGGGAAAGGGCAGAGGGTTGACGAGGGTCACAGATCATGGGAGAGGAGCAATTACTAGTTTTTAGCTGTCCACTTTATGCAAGCACAGGTCCGGGGGGAGGCGAGAAAGAGATGAAGGGGTGGAGAGAGAGGGGAGAGACCACTGTTGGGACCTACCGGGCGTTCGTCCCAGCTCTCCTTCCTAAAGGTTTTGTGATTCCATTCGGCAGCTACCCCGTCCTCAGAGCGGACACCCTCAGGAGAAGCTGCTCCCACCCCTGGCTCCAGGAGGTGTCTGTACCATCCGAGGGCACTGAGAGACAGCAGAGCGTGGCGGAAACTCTGCAGTCAGCCGGCTTAGACGAAAATCCCAGCTTTTCCACCTACAAGCTGTGCAACCTTGACCAAGTAGCCTAACTTCTCTGGGCCCGAGTTTCCTCATCTGTAAAGTGTGGATAATAACTACACCCTTCTTACAGGGCTGCAAGAGGATTGCGTTAGTACTGAAAAGTGCTTAGCGTGATGCCTGACACAGAGTAAATGTTTCATTTAATAAATAAAGCCAATCTCATTCGCATTCGCAGTATTTGGTTCAGGAACGACATGACTGTCTCCAGCCAAACATACAGGAGAGGGAACTGACCCTTTCCCGACTTCCTGCCGTGTGAGAAAAAACACCCCCCATCTGTTTCATGGCGCATCAAGGGGGCCTGATAGTCACCGCTGAAGCCTTCCTAACAAAATAATTCCACCATCAGTGCCTCAGTCAACAGCTGGCTATGAGCTCTCAGCAGGTATCCGGCACAGTTGGGAAGTTTTGTGACGTGAGAAAACAAAAGCCGCAACTTACACTCTAATGCAGTGATGTTCTCAGCGTATTACCGCAACCATTCACAAAGCTGGCGCAGTGAGACATTTCATAGACGTTGCCAACTAAAAATCGGCACTTGCCATCTGCCTCTACAAGGATGAAGTCACAAGCTGCTGTGAGCGCTGACCTTCCACAACCCCTGAGAGGAGTTCAGGGTGGAGATCAGGAATGAGGCACTCTGTGCTCTGGGAAAAACTGGCAGAACAGGCCTTCCGACAGTTAGATACTTCCAGAAGATTTTATAAGCCCAATTCTCGCATCCCCTTATATGTAGAAAATCACTAAAATCACATGTGGTGACATCCGCTCGTGACTAGCAGTAACCTTTAGGAGACTAGCAGCAACCTTCTGCAAAAATCTGTGCTTGACTGCATGCACCCCCTTCACCAAAATCACACATATACTGACCTTCCCCCAGCCTCTTCAGAGCACTTTCTCAGAGCTCTCTGAAATGCCGTCTCCTGGCCTGTACTCCTCATTGTGACTCAATGAAAAATTAACTCACAACTCTCACGTTGTGCTTTTTTTTTTTCAGTTGACAATATTCACTTAAACGTGTTGGTCTTCACAATCTCCCTTTTGTATCTTGGGGTCCGTGCCACTTTTCTTCCAGGTCCCCGTCATGCCTGTACATCGGGAAAGTTCAGAGGCCCGGCACCCGGGACCACTCACAGTCAGTGACTAAATGGCTGAGTGTTCAGGGTCCACAGGCCACCTGAGGACCAGGCGTGCACTGTCACGTGACCCAACGAGGTCACCTGAGAGCGCTGCCAGCGTCCGTGGGGCAGCGGCAGCTCAGCGCCGGCTTTCACGTCATTCAAGGTGATTGCAGGTTCCGCGTCATCTAACCCACGAGCCTAACCGCGGGTAAACAACAGACACACACACACGCGCACACACACCTGCACGCCAGGTACGCGGTGGCGCCGAGCCTCGGCCTCGGCTTCCCCCTCTCGGGCTTAGGTTGGCAGAAATGGATCCCAAGTCTCACTGTCCGCGTGCGGTCGGCTTGGTGCCGCACGTCCCAGCACGTCCCTCGTGCAGAGGCCCGGCGCCACTTCCCATTGGCCACAGCAAGTCACGTGGCCATGCCTGCGGCAGAGCCTGGGTAGCGCCACGCCCCCCGCGGGTCCGGTAGGTGGACGTGACCGCCACCGCTCAGCAAGGGAGTGAAGAACTGGAGCGCGAAGCCAAGCAACCAGCTATTTAGGGCTGCTCGTGGTGGCTGTGACCTTGGACTGCCCATCCCCTTGGCCAGGCTGCCACAGAGCAGAGTAGAAGTAACCAGATGCTCCTTTAAAGTACGGATTTCTCCGTCATTTCAGGGACCTGGAACTAATACCTTGTCAGGGTTCCTCCCCCCGCCAATCCCCGCAGCTCCGTTACCACGGGAGAACAGCAGGGGCCCTCGTGCTTGTCGAGGAATTAAATACAAAGAAAGAAAGAATGATTCTAGAAGTAATGCATAAATATGACCGTTATAAAATTCAAACAATAAAGAAATATACAAAGGAAAGATATTAACTCACCCCTCACCCTTCCCCCTGCAGGCTGACCTCGCGATCCCCGCTTGCCTCTGCCTCCTGGCTGTCCCCGAGCGCTCATTTCTCCACAATCCACGGGCCTGGCCAAACCATCTGCGCTGTCCTCACACTTCTGTCCTGTGGGGTGCTTCGGAGTTGAATTCTCTCCTCCTTCCCAGGCTGCTGTTGCCTCCCTGGAACTTCTGGAGTCACACGGAAATGGAGGTTTGTAAAAATAAGCCAGGATTCCTTACACCAAAGTGCAACTTGACCTGGCATTTCTGAGGGAACAGCTATGCCAGGCCACATGGGTTCTCCTTTCATCGAAGACCGAGCCTCCTATTCCCTCTTGTTGACGTTGACGGGCCCAGTGTCAGCCCAGGAACCAGTATGTCTTTACCGTCCCATCACAGGCGGGGCAGAGCAGCTTCTTTCCTTTGCTTGTGCCCGCAACGGGTAACACTGGCCGAGGAGGGGCAGTCAGCTGGGGAGGAAGGGGGGTCTGTGCCAGGGCTTTGGCTGCAGCCAGGGGACTGCTGTTCAGTGTCCGGCTCCGCCATTTGCTCTCCCCTGACCTTCCCGTATCTTCAGTACAAAGGTCCCAGCCCTTTCCCTCATTCTCTCAACCGAGTACTGAGTATTAGAGAGGTCTCCACCTCAACGGGCTTGAAGCATTAAAATGATTACCACGTGGAATATTCTGGATTTGTCTGCCATCTGTCCTGCTAAGGAGGACCCTGGCAGTGTCAGCTCAGCTTTCTTGGTTACAAAGCTGGGGGGAAAGGTCGATTGGAGAAAAGGAGAGAAACTTATCCCATGGCTTTCGGGGGCAGCCACACCTGGATAAAAATCTTGGCTCCGCCAACCGCTGTGTGACCATGCACGGAGTGTCTTTCAAGCGGTGGGTGCTGCGAGGGAATTTTAATCACCAGTTGTCGACTGGTGTGATGTAGGGGGCCTGTATTCATTTCCTGGGTCTGCTCAACAAAGTGACACAATGTGGAGGGTTCACAGCAGCAGAAATGTGTTCTCTCATATTCTGGAGGCCAGAAATCCGAAATCAAGATGCCAGCAGGGCCACATTCCCTCTGCAACTACTGAGGGAGGGTCCTTCCTTGGCTCGTCCAGCTTCTGGTGGCTCTGGGCATCCTTAGCGTTCCTTGGTGTGTGGCTGCATCACACCAGTCTCTGCCTCCATCCTCACATGGCCTCTCCCTGGGTGTTTTGTGTCTGTCCCTATTTCCCTCCTATAAGGACCCCAGTCATTGAACTTCAGGCCATCCTAATCCATTATGACCCCCTATTAACTCGATTACATCTGCAAAGACCCTATTTCCAAATAAGCTCACACCCAGAGGTAGCAGAGGTTAGGACTTCAACATACCTTTTTGGGGGGACACAATTCTAGTCACCATAGTGTCCTTCCCATATCGCCCACCTTTGCCACTTGACCCCTGACTTGCCAGCAACCTTCAGCTCTTCGCCTGAGACCTTTATTTTGCCCCTGGAACCTCTGTTGCCACAAATGCCAGTGAATTAACACCACTTCATTCCCACTCCCTCCGCCTCCAGCAGGGCTCAAGCAATGGCTGATGGAAGTTGGTATATAAATATTCCAGCCTCCTTACCCCTTGGGGGATAACGCTGAGGCATGCCCTAGACTGGTTCCCAGAGTGCCCCAGGGGTACCAAGCTCCAGGTGCCCACAGGGGAAGCTGGCTTGACAACCCACCCTTTATCAGCTGCGTTCCCTTCTCTGCCTCACTTTCCCAGTCCCTGATGTGTTTCTTTCACCTCTCACATACTTACACCTTCAGGGTTCACTGCTGGGGGAACCCAAATAAGACATTAGACACTCAGTAGTCCTTCCCCTGCGATAGGAAAGCAGGAGGTGGCACAGCCGGGCAGGGCTTAACAAGGCAAGCATCTTCTTGAGCTACCAAAAAGGCATCTGCTGCAATCTGGCTGCAGAAAGACAGAAAGTGGGAAGAGCATATCTGAGAGTAGGAGATTCACGTTGCATTAACTAGCTGTGTGGTTTGGGGCAGGTCACTTAACCTCTCTGGGCCTCCATTCCCGCTCTTTAGAGTGGTGATGGGGGCCCAGACGACCTGTAGAATCCTTTGTGCTTCTGGGACTCTGGAAGCCTGCCGCCTGCTCCTCCCCACCCCTGACTTTCAAAAACTTCTTTGCCTGGCTCATCTATTTATTATAACATTTTTTATTTATTAATGTTTTGGAGGCAGAGAAGGCATAGAAACTGGGGTTTGTCTCTGAGGGGCAGGCTCATGTTTTTGTATGGGTTCAAGAAAACATGACATAATACAGTGGAAAGTTTTATCATGGAAAAAGAAAAAAATGCTTTTCTTTATCCTATTTGCAACTGATATTTTCTCCTATTTGGCAATAAGATAAAGTGGGAACGTGGACTGACTTAGGGGTCAGGCAATCTGGGTTGAATGCCAGCTCTGCTTCATACTAGCTGTGTGCTGTTGGGCAAGCTTATTCACTCATTCAGTGAATACCTATTCACGGGTGTGGGTCAGGCAGTGTCCAGGACATTGGAGAGTCAGTTGTGTGCAAAATGGTGAGTTCCTGCCTTCTTGGTGCTTACAGACTAGAGAGAAAGATGTTAATCAGATAACCACAGATATACCTACACACCATGAGAGGAGCTCTGAAAGGTAAGGACAGGTCACTATGAAAGTGATAAACAGGGCGAGGTCTGCAAGATTTGAAAAGGTCTCCCTGAGGAGTGACGTTTGAGCTGAGCTTTAAGTAGACATAGGTGTCCGCTAGGTAAGGAGTGGAGCGGAGGAATAGCATCTCAGGCAAAAGCAGCAGCACATGCAAAGGCCCTGGGGTGAAAAAGAGCCAGCACATCCTAGAACTAGCTCGGGGGTGTCATTGACTCTTCTGTTTAGAAACAAATGAATATATAAAAATGCCTCCAGGTCACTGTGGCTATCACATGAATTACTGTGTGAGGAAGTGCCCGTCAAGCCCTTCCTCTTTCCAGGCTTGGGAAAGTCAGGCAGGGAGGGCTCTCAAGTTCCTCATCCGGGGATAGAGGAGGGGGTGGGAATTGGGTTATAGGTCCCAGGAGAGCGATTACTTCATGTTGCCTCTTCATTGCATGTGGGTCAGGTGCCTTTTGCTTTAATCTCTTTATTGTTCTGGTCTCACGCTGAAGGTCATGGGTAGGCAGTTATTTCTTGGGGCTTTGTTTGCTTTAGTTTGAGAATTAGCAGTAAATCATGCAGGCTCCCGGCCATACCTTCCCGTGAGTACTTCTCTCGAGTTTGGGGACTTGCCCGACTCCAGGGGCTGACGGCAGCTAGAGGTCTGGGGCGGCTCTTAGGCTGGGTCTGGACACTAGGCTCATCTTTCAATGTGTGGGTGGAGGCGGGGTCTCCACTCACACTCACCTACCTCCCATCCCCTCTTCTCTCTCCTTCCCTTCACCCACCAGATGGGTACATGAGCCCCCTGTCCCGCAGCACCGCACATCCATGGTCTTACTGGGATGTGCACGGCAACCCCGTCACAGAAATGAGAGTCGGGACGCTGGGGTGGTCCAGTGACTTTCCCAGGGTTGTGAGCGATACGCCCGGGCCAGGTTCGTGGCCGTAACCTGTGCACAGGGCTTTGTGCTCACGGACCCCCATCCCCCTCGAAATTCTTAATAGCTTCGGAACAAAGGACCCGCATTCCCTTTGGCACTGGGCCCTGCCAGTTATGCAGCCAGTCCTGCAGTGAGAGCTGGGCTTCCAACCAGATCGGCTTCATTCCAAACCCAGGGCCCCATCGCCTTCAGCAGTGCTCGTTCTAGACCGCACATCTGTCATCTCCCTATGCGATAGTTTCTGGCATTCAGTGGGTGTTAAATAAATGTCCTCTAATTTTTTGAGAGCCATGAATTGAGTGAAGGCTCAAGTTGAGCGTTAAACTGAATCGTAACAAGAAGAGACACGCTTTGGGTTCCATGTTTATGTCAGAAAAGGGGCTCAGGGTTTATCAGGCAATGGGGGAAGCTAACTGGGTTGCCTGGAGAAGGTGGTGGTTCAGTGGGAAAGTGGGGGAAAGAGTGGGAAAGACCTGGACATTAGGAGCATCGTCCCGAACTATTTGGTTCACTCTCTGTGGGAAACAGCGCCTGATTCTATTTAGGCAACTCTTCTCCCCGATTCCCAACTCCAGCGCTTTGATTAGTGCGCTAAGCCCAACTCTGGTCTCAGGGGAGGGCACTGACCCAAGCCTAGGCAATCAGCTCATTCCATCCGTCTAGGCTACCGTGATGGGCTCAGAGGCACGTGCTCCAAGCCAGACCAATGAGAGGTGACCCCAGGATGGTTGCGGGGGGAACTCTCGGCCAGGGAAGCTCTTTCTGGAAGGGATCGGCAGGTGAGAGTATGAGATGTAATCTGGAACTGCTGGTGGTCATTTTACCATGATGGTGCGAGCCAGTGCAGGGGACAGCAGAGCTGACTGGTGGTGATGAGCACCTGGATACAGCCAGGCCTGAATGCACCCCCAAACTCCCACTTACAAGAGTCAGCAAATGCCCTTTCTTAAATCTGTGAGTTACCGGATGCAAGAAAGATTACCGGTCACTCGTAGCTGAAAGCACGATGGTGATGATAAGGAATGTAAATACCCTAAACAGAGTCCCCAGCCCTTGGCTGGTGACTCTTCTGCAGGGACTTGTGGGGAGCTGAACACCCAGCCCAGAGTGAAAGGAGATACAGAGGCTCAAGGGGCATTGGTCTCCAAGTCTCAGGGAGCCAGCATCAGAGTCTAAATCTCCCTTTAGCCGAGATGACATCCTGAGAACCCCCCCCTCCCCATCAGGCCACTGCAGACCTTTGAGACTGACTCATTGGGGTCCACTTTCTCTCTGACTGCAGCTTTCCAGTGCACAGGTGCACCCCACCATCCAATGTTTGCTGGGCACCTTCTTTCTGCCAGGCACTGTACTGGGCACAGAACTTGGACGACGACTGCATTTCCAGGTCAGCCCGGAAAAGCCAGCACAGCCAGTCAGCCATTTTTAGAACTGTAGGCTGCAGTGTATGGAAACATTCTTTATATTTTTTCATTAAAATTTTACTTTTACTTAAACAGTTGCAAGAAAATGTAAACCTACTGCACACTTTAAAAAACAGATGGGTAGTAGGTAGCCAAATTTTACTACACTAGTCATGAAATGAAACTGACAAAAAGATGAAACATGCAATAAATCTTTTTGTTGATTTTAGGTGCTGGGCATTTCCCCAGGGATTCCAGTGGCAGTACTGGCTTCCTTAAGGCTTTGGATGTTGATAACACAGATTCTTTGTGAGGACAGGTTTCTTTCGCGACAATGGCACATCTCAGTGGGTGCCTGGAACCTTCCTCTCCCAGCGGCCTCCTGCTGATTGGTGCCACACCAGATCCCCTGAGTTAAGCTAAACGACGGGCTATGTCCAGACCGAAAGATAGCAAAGCCCAGTGTAACTCCACCACCTCCACGTTTGGCACAATATTTAGTATGAGAAATTCAACATTAAGCCTGAAATGCAGGACGTGATGGTGGTCAAGGGGTAGGAAGCAAAACGGGTAAGCAGAGTTGAGAGAGCGCGGCGTCTTCCACGGCGTGTCGCTGCAGCTGGCCTTCCCACACTTTGCAAAAGGGCTCCGGGCTGGAAACCCTTCTCCCCAGCCGCTTGAAATTCACGTTGGACTGAAAGTTCTGAGAAATACTGTAGAAAAGAAAGCTGTGCACTTTGCCTAGTTCGGTGTCTCCCCAGCTTAACCACTGAACTTTTTGTTTGTTTGGTTTTGAGCAGCAGCTATTTTTATACACTCTTTAGGAAACACCTGCTCAGACATTATACTGCTTCATGTTTCTCCTTGTGGCGGATTATCCTTTACGCAGAAGAACAGGGCCACCGTGTGCGTCTTCACTCACGTGTGTGTGAGCTTTCAGGCTGGTCCACTTAATGGGAGTGATGACGGGGGGACAAGGCAGCTTGGACTTACGTTCTGACGTGACACTTCTAAGTAGGTTTGCGTACTGACAAGTGGGGCTACTTAGTTTATTTTAGAGAGTTCCAGCTAGCTCTCTTGCGGACCATTTGCCTGACACCTGCACATCTGCAACGTGCCAGGACTTGTGCCAGGCGCCAAAGGGAGCTTCAAGATAACACGATCAAGTCCCCAGAGGCCCCCAGGGTCCCTCAGACAGTGGGGGAGACAGACACACGGCAAGGAGTTTGAGGACAATGGGACACGTGTTAAAGGCATGTTGAAAATACTTCGGGGATCACAGAAGAAGGAGGCTACCTCTCTCTGAGAGATCGGAGCCTATTTTTTTTTCTGAAAGGGAACAGGTGAATTGGGTCTTAAACGTTGAATAGGAGGTTACCAGGCAGAGATGCAGGTTGGGTTGGGGACATATTTCAGGGGCAATGAACAGAGAAATGTGTTGGTTGAGGTGCAGCGGGCGGAGGGGTAAGATTCAGACTCCAACTCCCACGTGTGGGTTTTTCCCCACCGAGCAACCCGCCCACAGCAGCTGGGTGTCCTGTAATTCAAGCCAACTCTGATACCATCTACTCAGAGGCAGCATCAAACTCCACAGGTTAAGGGTTCAGTCCTACAAGACCACTCTCCACTTCAGGCTCCCGTCACAGTCCAGCGGGTTACCTGCGCTTGTCACCTAACGGCTACAACCAGAAGTTCCCATGACCCTCTACTCGGGTTTGATTAATTTGCCAGAGCGGCTCAGAGAGCTCAGAAAGATATTTTACGTAATAGATAATATCCAGACAGAGAGGGCGAGGTGTGGGAAAGGGGCGTGGAGCCTCCATGCCCTCTCCAGGTGCACCATTCTCCCCTCTGCTTCACCAACCTAGATGCTTTCTGAGCCCCGTTTTCGGTTTTTACCGGAGGCTTCATCACCAGGCCGTGACTGATTGAACCACTGGCCACTGGCCAGAGATTCAACCTCCAGCCCCTCTTGCCAACTGCAAGTCTTGGGGGTGGGACTGAGAGCTCCAACGCTCCAATCACAGGGTTGTTTCCCCTGGCAACCAGCCCCCATCCTTAGGTGGTTTCCAAAAATCACCTCAGTAACATAAACTCAGGTGTGGTTTGTTCTGGATATCAAGACACCTCTACAGCTCTTATCCCTTAGGAAATTCCAAGGGTTTTAGGATCTGAGCCAGAAACGGGACAGCGACCAAACACGTATTTCTTACTATAAATCACAGTATCACAGGGGTGGGGGGCCAGGTGTGAAGGGCTTCTATCCTGGGCTGATGAACTTGGAAAGTAAGTGCCCAGAGTCTGCTCTGTACTTTCCCTACAAAGAGCCCCCAGAGCAATCTGGTAATCATCTAATTAAAACATTAATTCTCAGATGCGGAGAGGGATGGAAAGAGAACAGAGCTACCATAAAGCAAGTACCATCACGTGTCAACCAGGCTGGTGTGGATACAGGTACTCGCTGGGGAAATTCTTTTAGCTCCGCCATATGTCTGAAAATCTTCATAATAAAATGTTTGGTAGAGTGGGACCCAATTCAAATTTATTAGTTCCTTCTTCCTTTTGCAGTGCTCAGTTTTTCTTAAGCTTCTCTTTGATTACTAAAGTTGCCAGCACCAGAGCAGTTACGTCCGCAAACAAGTTGTCAGAAGCCTCAGATGAATTTTAGACCTAAGTGAGTTCCCAATTTTCTTGCTTAGGAAAAAAAAAAAAAAAAAATCTCTAGAAAGCATATTAACCCTTGATATACCAGTTACGGTTTCTTTTAAAAAGCCGGCTGTAAAATGCTAAGGCAGGCACCCAGAGATAGTCTGAATGAGTTAGCGAGGTCTGGGAAAGAAGGGAGGTTTCTCAGTTTCCGGGACAAAGGGCAGAGCCCAAACAGAGATCAAGGTGAGACGGAAGTCCAAAATCAAGGTGTCCTGGGGTGGGTTCCTGTTTAGAGGCTGTGAGGGAGAATCCGTTCCCTGCCTTTCTTCCAGCTACTGGTGTTGTCAGCACTCCTTAGCGTGCGGACACATCACTCCAGTCTTGGCCTCTGTTATCACAGGGCACTGTCTCTGTGTCCCTCTGTGTCTCTTCTCTTCTTAAAAGGACCCCAGTCATTGGATGAGGGCCCATCGTAATCCAGCATGACCTCATCTTAACTTGATGACATCTGTAAAGACTCTGTTTGCCGATAAGGTCACATTCAGAAGTCCCAGGATAGGATTTCAACATACCTTCTCGGGGGACACAACTCAACCCACAGCAGAGGCGGACAGGAAGAAAGGGTTCTGGGAGGGGTGTTTGGCCGGTCCCTAGATGTGATGCGTGGAGACAGTGTGTCAGGATGAGGGGAAAGTCGAGGTAAAGTACAGGGCAGCCGGCCTGGAGTCGGGACAGTGTGGAACCAATAAATTAAACATCTCCAGAACTGCCTACCTCTGGACTTTTTTATGAGGTCATTAAATATCCTTACTGTTAAAGCCATTTTTAGTCATTGCTTGCAAGAGAAACTATTCTAATTTATTTTTTTATTATCGAAATAAAATATCTGACCGTAAACACTTGAACTCAATACCTTGGCTTTGGGCCTAAGCATTAAATGCTTTCCTTCTTCCCAAGAAGAAGAAAAAAGTCATGCGTTAGTTATTTCCTTTAGGATGGATGACTCAAAAGATAAATGAGAAACTTGCTCTTTCTTCCAAAATAGCAAACATGATTTCTTTTTAAGTACGTGAAACTATGCTGAAAACCCTCCAAGAGTTCTTTTAAAATGTAATTTTACAGATATGTGTTCTTATTAGTAAAACCTTGTTACTTTCACAAGTTAAATTATATTTCAATATATTTATGTATTAACAGAATTGTCAACTCACAGGTTAATCTGCCGTGGGCATAGAAAAGTATGCCCAGATGAAAAGAATGCATTTTCATGAAAACAGAGATACATGAACTAATAAATTACTAGTTTTTAATAAATAATCTCCTTATTGAATAACTTATCCTTCTGGTCAAACGTTTACCATACTCTTTAAAACCTTTTTAAGCAAATGCCACACTCAGGAAGCATTAAACGATGGGCTACCCTTTTGTGGCTGAAGAGTTGGAATGACTTTTCACTGAAGTGCATCTTAATAAGAAGCAAATCGATTTAAAGTGATTCCAGTCCTCGTGGAGCGAGGGCTCTTCATGCTCAGCTCCTTGGGCTGGAGGGCGAGCTCCTCGTTTCACGGGGCCGAAAGGTCGTGCTCTATCCCTGTGCTCCCATGTGCTGGGTAATTAAGAATCAATTCCTTTTCAATTACCTTAGGATTGGCCCAGGCCCCAGTGATTCAGAGTGAGACGCTTTTCCCTGCCACCCCATTTCTCCATGCAGTGTTTTCCTGGGTAGGAAGGAATATTTAAAAAAATGACTGGGGAACTGATTAAAGACACGGATCCCCAGCCCCTGTCCCATATGTACTGGATCAGAATCGACAAAAGAGGAGCCCGGGGACCTGCATGTTAATCCCCCAGGGATTTCTTGTGTTTAGACTGGTCTGACTCCCCAAAGCTGTCAGACAACCCAAACTGGCAACCCCAGGGCCCTCGTTCTCACACTTAAGGAAGATCAGAATCTCCTGGAGGTCGTGTTAAAACTCAGGCTGCTGGGCCCCAGCCTCAGGGTCTGCTTTCGTTTCAAAGAATTCTTGCTCGGTTTACTAGATGACTTAGTATAATACAGAAAGAGACCCTGTAAGTTCAGAACTTGTCAAACAGCCCCCCTTGTTGAAGTATTACTAACAAATCTCGTCCGGAATTGTTCTGGAATACAGCTTAGCTTGAATAAACCCAAGAAACTTCTGGCAGTTCAAGGTGAGGAAAATGTTCTCAGTCAGTGATTCCAGAACACCGGCTCAGCTGTGCCAGAGGGGTCGTACAGACTCCGCTTCTCCTTCTGGGGAGAACAAAGTTGAGCCACAGATCATTGTGAAGCCCTGTCTGCGCTCGAGAAAATGAGACTGACCCACTGAATCTTACTGTATTTCCTTTTGACGAGGCTGGCAAACTGTATGTTTCATATCAGCAACCGTGATGAGGGCTCATGGACCCCAAGGCTGACCCATGGTAATCACCAACCTTTTTGAGATTCTGCTGGCAAGACAGCATACTTTTCCAGCTGGTTTCAAAAGAGCCTTTCTCTCTAAGTTTCTTAATTATGGGCCCAAGGAACATAGGTTCTGACTGAGGGGAATCCATCAGAGCTGTCTGCCTATCAAGGGGGAAGTCTGATTTTCTTTGCAGGACATTGTTTTGCAGCTTTTCCAGCTTTGCAATCCGCGTGCCAGGCCAGTCCCAGGCTTCTGTTCCACGAAGAATTTGGGCCCATCCTTTGCCTCAGTAGGATTTTGCAGCGGAATCAGTCAAGTGGTCTATTTCCGGGAGAATGTATCATTAAAAGAAACAACCACATTCGTTAAAATGCCAGAAATGACTTTTCTGATGATTATCCGTAGCCCATTAAAATTAACTGGGTTTTCTTCCACATAACAGGCCCGTAGTTTTAAGATATTTAATATTTAAAATTTCTTTCTGGAAATACTGCGTTTTGATGGCAACTTCTAAGGACCCATAAAAGGTAAGAGGTAGTAAAACTACAGCAGTGGTTTAGGAACGGGGTTTTTTAAGGGCTGATTAGATGGACAAAGATTCCAGCTAGACAACTTTTTGATGTCGGTGACCTTCGAGCGCTCTGAGGGGCTGAGGCCAGGGCAGCACAGGAGGAACAACTTGGGGGAAACATTTTCTTCACTCTTAGACAGAGACGAGAGGGAAGGAGGAAGGCGCTCTCTTTCCGTGGGCCGCGCCTCGGTGGGGCATTCTGGGTCCTTGATGGCCCCGTGGGTGTGGAATTCACTCTCCCTGGGGCTGCCCTCCCTTGTGAGACATTACAGCCCCCTTTGCAGCTGAATGCTTCCAAACTGCTCCATCCTGAGTTCTTAACTATTGGGAAATGATACTGTCCCTTTTGGAAGGTAGACGTTTTGGCAGTGATCAACATGAATCGTTGGTCAAAAGATGTCCACAAGGTAGGAAAGTATAAGTATACAGCCCAGAAGATGGCCACGAAGCAGCACAGCATCCCTGTGACGTGTATGTAGTTTATGTACGTGCACGTGAATGCACTCGGCCTTGCTCCAGGAGGGAGCGACAGAACGTTCCATCTCCCCAGCATCCCCAGGGTCCCGCGGACGCAGGTGTTCTGTATCTATGAGATCCAGATCTCGTCCTCGGCAGGTGTCCGGGGAGCTTCCAGGCACCTCTCTTGGTGGAAGCCTCAGCGTGTGAGGGCCAAGCACTAGAACTGATTCTTTCCTAGCAGGTCGGCCTGACTTGTAGAAACAAACTCCTTTCCTATTTCCAAAGTGATCTGTGAGGTCGGTGAGTGTGACGTTCCGTCACAGTCCCTCAGGTTTTTGCTTTTAGGCAGTGGCTGACATCCCTTGCTCCTGCCCCCCACCCCCTTTTCATTCATGGAAAGTTTTAAAGAGGCCGCAGCTAAAGGCAGACGCTTAACATGATTAGCAGACCAAGGATCCAGGTGATGGCTGCGAAGGCACCTTTGTAAGACCTCTGTACTCATGGGTGTTAGCAGGGCAACAACTGAAAATCAGCAGCCAGCATTCCCTGCGGTTTATCAAGGCAAACATTGTGAGAAAACTGAACTGGATTTGTTTCTATAGTTGTTCTCAAAGAACTTAAAAATGCTGGTCCAGCACATTTCTAGCAGCCCTGAATACTTTGAATTCTGAATAAAAATTCACATCAAGCATGTCTATTATATAATGTAGGTCATGTGTAACTGAAAATGCAAAATTCGCCTTTTGAAACTGAATTTCAAGATCCGGGTTGTTCATTGCCAGGCAGCCCAGCCATGAATACTTGGAAATCTTACCTGGGTGGACAGCTGTGGGTGGCGATTCCACGGTCCCTGCTTCCAGCTGTGTGACCTCAGTCAACTGTCGCCCAGCATTGGGTTCCTTCTGTTTAAGACGGGCTGGTCGGAGAAAAACTGAACTCAGGGTTGTCAAGAGATGAAGCCAAATAGCGTAAACAAAATGCTTGCACAGCACGCCGGTCTATGATACATGCTTTCAGAGGTGCTGGGAGCTGCTACCAATCATTAATTGTCGCCAGTTAAATTTCAGGGTTAGATCTGACAACATACTGTGAAAATTCCTCCATTTTAATCTAATTAAAATATTTAAACTACAGAATAAAAAAAGGGAACATAGTTACCCATACAGGAAACCTTCAATTTACAAACAGAATTTTTAAAAGTTCATTGTAAGTTGTTTGTTGGACTCTCTGTCCCCATAGCAACTATGCTCTAAGTGCGGTTAAGGGCTCCAAGGACTCACAAAGGCAGATGAACCTTGAATCACCTGAAGTACTGTATGTTTGTTCTGATAAGTTTCAAACACAATGGCACTTCAGACATGAAACAGCAGAAAAAAATAAATTGATAAAATAATATTAAAACATTTAAAAATCCTGTGGCTTGAATGAAAGCACGATTAACGAGACGCCAAAGGAGGAAGCTGATGGGGCCTCCGGGCTTGGAAAAAAGACGGCATTTAATCAAACCTAAGGCTGTTTTGCTTGCTGCAGACAACTCCATGCTAGCTGTATTTCTTAGCTGAGTAGGAACTTCATGGGCCTTTAAATGAACAAAAAATAGTTGGAGAATAAGAGAGGCAGATAGATTTTCCTGCACCCAAAGATTATGCCTGGAACTAGACAGGGGCCACGCTCACCATGCTAGAAGCCTTCGCGGAGCAGAGGCTCCAGGACAGGGAGGGTGCCTGGAACCCCGGTCGCCGGGGCGGCTGGAGGGGAAATAGCTGTGCCTCGGGCCCAGGAGGCTGTGGCCTGAGCACCCGACTATGGGTGATCAGGCCCGTAACTTAGCAGGTGTTGCACTTTGCACTTCACAGGGACCACGTGAGGAAAAGCATCCTTTTGTACAATGTGGAGGCACCCCAGCCCAGGCTGAAGCTTTACCTGGAGACTGGGGAACGTGAAGCGAGTGTTTATAAAATGAACCGGGAGCTATTTATTGGATTTCTTTAACCGCTGTCTCCTCAGGTGTGTTTCACACCACATGTAGGCTCTATGAAGTGTTAATTAAGTGCCAAGTATTAAAAAAAAAAAATCCTTGGTTAAGTAACTTGGAAACCGGCAGATGAGTTAAATCCCATTTCTGCTCTGGGGGCTCAGAGCCTCTCCTGAGCTCACGTGCATTGCGAATTTTCATCAGGTGAATCACATGAGCCGGGAAGATGCTACCCCCAAGTGAGCACAAACCCTTCTCTGCTGGTGAAGGTTTCCCTGGGGACCCCGGAGGGCGTCGCTCTCCTTCGCTCTGGCCGTGAGCCCTGCAGCCCGAGGCTTCCACACTCCTCGGCTTCCCTTCTGGCACCAGTCTCCCCCGTGCCTCCCGTCCCCGCTTTGGCTATGGGTACTGAATCCTTCCAGAGCTTCTAGCCGATCATCTGAAATGGTATGAAAACGCGGAAAACCAAACCAATCGTTTCTGACACAAAGGAAGCGTCGACAGCAGGATTTCAGGCACCTTTATTCATGGCAGGTATTTCTGGTCAGGGGAAACACTCCTGTTACTCAAGGAAGCCAGCTGCTTGCATCCCGACTGCCCACTTGCCATTTCCCAGGCTTGGAAGCATCTTGCACGCGGTTCCATCCAGTCCCTGAGTCCAGCTGGCTCTGGGCTTTCAGGGCCACACCTCGCGACCTACCGGCCCAGTGAGGGAGTTTCTGCGGCTCGGTGATAGGAGTGGGGAATTCATTTTATCCCAGAAGAAATCGACTCCTCTGTGTTCCCCATATAATTTATAAATAGGACAAATTATTCCTTAATATTATTATATATTTGCAATTCAAACAATTAAGACTAGTGCCAGAGGAAACTTTAAAAAAATCACACTGTGTTGACTAGGGGTTTCCCTCCCCGAAGCACTGCCCCACTCCCCACCTTCTTCCGTAGTCCCTATACGGAGTCATCCTGCTGTGACAGCTGCACCGGTCTCCTTCCCATCAACACTGCCTTGGGGCTCCTGACACTCCTGACACTGTCAGCACTCCTGACACTGCAGGCTGAGCCGCAGGAGTTATTTTCCCTGTCTCCCATTATCGGTAATAAAGCCACTACTCTGCTCGAATTTAGGGGAAAAACAGTTTAAAGAAACTATTTCTTACAAACTCAAGCCTACAACTAGTTATTTAGTAGGCATGGACTTAACATGGTCTGTTTTCCTTTTCTGTTTCTTTTCCCAGCCAGTAGCTCAAAGGATGGAGTAGCTTAGTTGTAAAGTCCTGCCAGATTTCCTATGGTAACTGCTGTACATGGACAAGGTAGGGTCCTACTGAAGGTTTAAACCTCATGCAAAACTCTAGCTGCTGAAAGCCTCGTCACATCAGGCAACTCTGTCACTGTCCATATTAAAAAATTCTAACACTAAAGTGGCCGTGGTCACTCTTCGTTTCTGTAGCATCTGACCTCAAGGACTCAGGCATAAAATCATGGTTCCATTCCGAGCTTTGGCGACAGAGTAGTGCCAGATATTTCTGAATACACAATTTTAAATGTTTTTAACCACTTGGAAAGTGTCACCAACACACTATTTGGTGTTCACTCATCAGTCACTCTGAGAATCAAAGAACCTTAACTATAAATGCCTTACTTCACAAAATCTTATTATAACCAAGGATCCACCCTATGTCTAATAAAAAAATTACACAGCAACTTTTATCAAACAGCAACTACTACAAAGGGAATGATAGAAAAAAAGTGACTTCACAAAAATACACTAAAAAATTTGACAATCGTATGCAGGAACTGCCAAAGTTTTAGTGTTTAATAGCACAACTGACCAAGGTCCAAGACGTGAATTTACCATGTTCAGGAAACATGGGAGGCGGGGGAGGGAAATCACTCTATAAACTAACTCTATAGTATGTGGTAAGAAGAATGCACACTTTATAATATAAAACCTGTCTACACATAGTAGTGAGTTGCAAAAAGCCATCTGTCTTCCCTTGGCTTGTAAAAAGGGTGTTCCAGATTCCAGTGTAGATGAGCAACCTGTTGAAAAAGCAAAAGCCATCAACGTGCTATTCATTCTGTAGGGACAAATAAAAATAATACATAGAATTAGCAACTAAAAATCCTTTCACAATCCTCATTTGAATTGAATGTGTTTTCTCTGCACAATATCCTAGCAAAACTACAATGCAAATCTTTATTAAAGATTATTGTGAATTTGGTTTCTACTCCCACTCCTTTCCTTGCATATGCCCATCACTCGAGAAATTCTTCCATCTGTTCTCTTTCACTTGATGGGGTTTTTGTACACCGGACGACATGAGACCCAGAGAAGCTCCTAAGACTGGCAGGACATTGCCCAAGTCTATTAAGGAATCAAGATAACAACCACACAAAACAACTATGTGATTTACTAACATAGTGCATCGACCCAATCTACTGTTAAGATAACAGTAAATTTAAGTCTCTTACCTCCTAAACCTCTACTTACTTCCTTGGACTTCAAAGCAACCCGTACTTCATAGTTACTTATCATTGGGTCCAGCCAGGACACGCTCAGAAAACAAAAAAGGAATTTGGTGTCTTTTACTGTGTATTTTGCTTGGTACTCTAGTTACCTCAACATTCACAGTAAACTTTATTTTTATACGGAATTAAAATGCTAAAAATGGGATGGGAACAAAGGGAGCTCAAAAACTACTTTTGGGTTGCAATGAAGTAACCACCACACTCAGGAAAAGGCTTGTCATGGAGGAACCCACTATGGTGAGAACATGGCAGTCATCTGTGCGTCTAGCTACCTCGCTGTAACGGGTATTTCGGATTATTAGTCTCTCCTGATATATGTAACTCTGCAATGGAAAAACAAATCAACTCTAGGGCGAAGGCTTAATGTGGCCACAACCTAGGTCATCTAAATCATAATCAGTCATTGTCCTGGCATTTACCTAGTGCAGGGGGTGTTCCCAAGAGAATCCTTAGAACTTATGGCATTTATGAAGGTGGCAATGTGCGTGTTCTCTTTAAAAAACAAAACAAAATAAACCATTGGAAAATCTGCCAGTGATAAGAATTATCAGGCCAACAAAATACACTTGTTTTCGCCATAATGATATAAACTCAGGGGTTATCTAATATTAACTAATGGTCTTAACTAGAGATCTAGGTCTCATTGATAAAAACAGGGAAAATAAATTCTTCACAAGGAATTAGTTTGGCATGATAAATTCAAAGCCTGGAGTCCACAAGGGGAACAATACAAGGGACGCTTGCTAGATCCTGGCTGGGGACAGATCCGGAGAAAGTCCGACTACATCAAAACCACAGGGACATGCACCACACTTCTACTGTCCCTCGCTCCCCTCACCTTCAACTCTTCTGTGTGGCAGGGATCTTGTTTTCCCCGTCCAGCTCTTCCACCCCGGCCTGTGTCATGAGGTCTGCGATGTTTTTCTCCAGGTCATCAATGCGACTGCTCATGTCATCAAGTGGGGAAGTTAAAGACGGCACCAACAGCTCCCACTTCTTACCCCTCTCCTCCAGGGCCCTGCAGACTACAACCTTCAACACAGTGTCTTCATGAAAGTGGTTTTCCAATTTCCTTTGCATACTGTTAGAATCTGGTTCAGAGCACAGGAGTCCGGGGTGAGGACCAAATCCCAGCCCTCCCCTTTACTAGTGATGGGACCTGGGCAAGTTCTTTTACTTTTCTAAGCTTCCTGGTTCCTCATCCGCTACACAAAGGTAACGCTACCACCGCTTCATCAGGTGATGGTGAGGATCACAGGAGCGACACACATGAGCGCTTCGCTCACGGTCAACAGTCAGTCATGCTAGGCAGCATTACCGGTAGACTGTAAGTTCCTCGCGGCCAGGGATCCAGCTCAGCTGTATGCCCAGCTCTTTGCACAGTACTTCTCAGGAAGTGTGCATCTAAGCTCAGTAAAAAAAAAAAAAAAAAAAAAATCTGGTAAATGACTAGTGGAAGTTGACCTGCAAACCACCCACTTATCGCCACCACCATCCGGAAACTGGGATCCAAAGGCCCAGCAGAGACTGACTACTAATAAAGGATATTTCTTCCAATGATCTGGTCGGACATGGTCTGAAATTTATCTTGCATCTGTTGCAGGAGTGTCTGCACCTGTGAAACAACAAAACACAACACCTTGGGGTCAGTCTGAGACACCTCCCCATAATAAAGGATATTTCTTCCAATGATCTGGTCGGACATGGTCTGAAATTTATCTTGCATCTGTTGCAGGAGTGTCTGCACCTGTGAAACAACAAAACACAACAGCCCACGCTTACCCCGAGACACCTTCACGAGATCAGGATAGGAGCCCTGGTGCCACGGGGAGACCAGGATTCCGGGTTCCGGCCCCAATTCTCCGCAGCTCGGTGGCCTTCGATTTCCCTGTCCGGGTTTCAGTTTCCCCACCTGTCAAATTAGACTCGGGGGGCTGGTGACGCCCCCCGCCCCGTCTGGGCCCGCTGCGATTCCCAAGGCGTCGGGTGTTTTGGGGTGGGGCGCGCAGAGCAGAGTGGGTAAGGAGGAGAGCTGCGGGGAGCCGGGGTCGCGTCTGGCTGGGCACGTCAGCAGACGCAGGGACCTACAGCCAGCGGCCGGGGGGTCAAGGTGGACAGGCCAGGGCCGCGAAGCCTCTAGAAACCTGGTTTCCAGAGACCTGCCCCGCGCGGCCGCGGAGTGGGCGCCTCGGTGCTCGGACTTCGCCGGCGCCCCCCGGGGATGCGGCGGCCTCGGGCGCGCCGCGCACAGCCGTCCCTTACCACCGAGGTGAGATCCTGCACGGTCTTGGGTTCCGTCTCTGCCATCTCCCCGGTTCCCAGCTTGGCGGTGCTGTCTCAGACGGTCACCTACACTTCCGTTTGTCCGCGCAGACGCCCCAGCGGCTGCTTCTCGCGACGTCAGAGGCCAACCGCGGGACGGCGGGGTGTTGTGGGAGCTGTAGTTCGCGCTTCCGTTCCGAGGCGAGGCCCCGCCCGCCACTTCTCCGCCCCTTCCACTAAGCCCCGCCCCGCCCCGCCCCGCCCCTACCGCGCCTCCCTCCTGGCCCCGCCCCGGGAGGTAAAAGGTGAAACGAACCTGCCGTGGGGCTAACGAATGGAGAAGTGGCCTTAGTCTCTTCCCCGACCGTCGTTACAGGCCGCGCTGGCTTTCTCAGGGCGCCCGCGAGGTGCCAAGCCCAGACCTGTGTCGCCGCCTGACCTCCAACAAAACCCCGCAAACCCCGAGAAGGGAGAAGGAGTCGGGTCCCTTGGAGGGAAAACCGACGTCCCAGGGGGGAGGGGCGCGCGCCCACCACTCGCCCAGTGCCCAGCTGCCGGACTGGTTGCGCCCTGGACACAGTGCTTTTCTTTCTCCCCACGATGGTCGAGTGGAGGTGCCGGCGTTGTGGGACAGGTTGATTTTCACTTTTAAGTGTAAGATACGTTCTGGATGGTGCAAAAATCCTAGATGACTTTTTACAAAGTCCTCACACTCTTGTGACCACCAAGACAAGAGACATGACCAGTTCGCTGGAAGCCCCTCCGCCCCTTTCCTGTCACCCCCACCTACCCACCCACGAGGCCGACCACCGTCCTGACTCTTATCACAGTCATCTCGTTTTGCCAGCGGCTCAGCTTCATACAAGTGGAACCATACGAACGCCCTCCTTAGAGCCTGGCTTCTTTCATTCAGCATGATGTTCCAGGGTGTTGGGTGGGGAAGGTTTCTGGTTTGGTCAAGGAGGGAGCAGTGTGCAGGGTTAGGAGACTGGATTTGCTATTTCCGGAGGGGGGCACTGCGGAGTTGGGACCTCAAGTTCCAGCCCGGCAGGTGGTCTTGGGATTGGGTCTCGTTGGCAAGGGGTTAGGAGAGCCCTAGGATGAAGACCTGGCGTGTTCCAGCAACGTTCACATTCCTTATCTCATTTAAGGACTGCATTTGGGGATCAGTTCCAGCTTGGTTTTAGCTGCAGAGAGCCTGTAAGGGAAGAACCGGCATCTGTAACAAACCTGGGGGGCTGGTCTTAGGGATATAAGACTCGACTCTCTTCACCAGCCACTTACCTGCCTTCCCCCCTTACCTGCCTCCCTCCCTGCCCTCCCCCCCCCCCCCCCCCCCCCCCCCCCGCCCCCTCCCCCCCCCCGAAGGTGGCCGCGCACCTGCTGCGCCCAGGCTCAAGGCCCGGCGGACCTGGAGCCCCACCCTGCCACCCGCGGGGCCCGACTTACGCCCTCTCCTGGGAAGGGCTGAGCTTCGGGGAGTCCCTGCCCTCCTCCACCCCCCCCCCCCCGCCCCGAGGTTCCTTCCCTCGACAAGGGGCAAAACATTTTATAATCGGGTTGTTGTTAACTGGTATTTAGTCAGCATTTTAACTGATGACTTAAAATAAACCGCTCTCTGGTGTTTAAACTTAATTCTCAGAAGAACCCTGTGATAGAATTATCACCATTTTATAATGTTGAGAAAACAGACACAAGAGGGACTAAGACTCTTAAATCAGGAGGTCAAATTAGGAAGTAAGAGACAGGACTTGAGCCCAGGACTCTCTGACTCTACCCTCTCCTTTTTCTATCGTTCTAGAATTCTCTGAGTTGTGTGAGTTTAGAGCAGGGATACTCAACAGTGGCACTGTTGGCATTTTGGGTCAGGTCATTCTTTGCTGCAGTGGGGGTGAGAGGTGCCCTGTACACTGTGGGATGTCGAGCAGCTTCTCTGATTTCTACCCATTAGATGCCAGTAGCATATGCCACCACCCCCTTCCCCGTCGTGAAAAGCAAATTTATCTCCAGACACTGCCGAGTGTCTCCTGGGGTGGGGGGATCACCCTCAGATGAGAAACACTGACTTTAGAGGGATCTATGAACATCGCCTAGAGCTCTGTTCACTTGTTCTGCAGCCATGAATTTATTTTCGCTTGGACCATGTCTTGAGAATTTTCCTCTCTCTATATTGACAATGAAGGTTGGTGTGTTAGTTTCCTAGGGCGGCTGTCACAAAGTGCCACACACTGGGTGGCTTCAAACAACAGAAATGTGTTCTCTCACAGCTCTGGAGGCCAGAAGTCTGAAGTCAAGGTGTCAGCAGGGTTGGTTCCTTCTGAGGGCTCTGGGGGGAGAATCTGTTCCATCTTCTCTCCCAGCTTCTGGTGCTGCTGGCAGTTCTTTGTGTTCCTCAGCTTGTAGAGCCATCACTCCAGCCCCTGCTTCGTCTTCACATGGCCTTCCCTCTGTGTTTTCTCTCTTCTTCTTATAAGGACACCAGTCATATTAGATGAGGGGCCACCCTACTCCCGAATGACATCATTTGAACTAATTACATAGGCAAAGACCCTGTTCCTAAACAAGGTCGCATTCTGAGGTCCTAGGGGTTAAGATTTCAATGTGTCTTTTTGGGGGGGCACAATTCAACCCATAACAGTCGGTAAGGTTATACCACTTTACATTTGTATCCTACTTAGTATTTTATAAAGTGTTTACATAGAGCTCCAGAATCATTTAGCTCATAAGTAGTCAAGGCTGGGTGAGATTTCAGGCCCTCTCACTTTGGACCTCAATCTCTGGGGCTCCCAGACTCAGCACAGAAGACTGGGTACCCACACCGTGGATTTCTAGTCAGGTCTGGCATATGGCCATGAGCAACAGAGAACATGAATTAGCACTTGGATCTGGAGTTTTGCTGTGTGTGTGTGTGTGTGTGTGTGTTTCTGGCAGGAGACTTAAGGCCTTTTTATCCTGATTGAAATTTTCTTGGCATAAATAGCAAGCTAACTTGACAGTTTTTTAGTGGAGGCTTTTTTTCTTTTGCACTTAAGCAGAAAGACAGCATATTTTCTCTGTGTGGAGACCAAGGTCTTTTAAACAGCTGCTTTATGCAAAAACTCCACTAATTTATCGTCATGGCTGATATACTTTGCAGGGTTGACATACCGAATGTAACTGAATATTGTTCTACTAACAAAACTACTGTATTATGTGTGAGGCACTAGCAGTTAACCTTTAAAACTTTGGTTCTGAACAATTCTTTTTTTTTTAAACATCTTTATTGGAATATAATTGCTTTACAATGTGTGCTAGTTTCTGCTGTATAACAAAGTGAATCAGCTATATGTATACATATATCCCCATATCCCCTCCCTCTTGCGTCTCCCTCCCACCCTCCCTATCCCACCCCTCTAGGTGGTCACGAAGCACCGAGCTGATCTCCCTGTGCTATGCGGCTGCTTCCCACTAGCTATCTATTTTACATTTGGTAGTGTATATATGTCTTTGCCACTCTCTCATTTCGTCCCAGCTTACCCTTCCCCCCTCACCGTGTCCTCAGGTCCATTCTTTTTTTTTTTTTTTTTTGTGGTATGCGGGCCTTCCTCTGTCGTGGCCTCTCCCGTTGCGGAGCACAGGCTCCGGACGCGCAGGCTCAGC
>NC_041230.1:51389598-51404506 GCF_002837175.3 Physeter macrocephalus | reverse complement strand
CGGTTCCCCTGCATCGGCAGGCGGACGCGCAACCACTGCGCCACCAGGGAAGCCCCTCAGGTCCATTCTTTACGCCTGCGTCTTTATTCCTGTCCTGCCCCTAGGTTCTTTAGAACCTTTTATTTTTTTTTAGATGCCATATGTATGTGTTAGCATACGGTATCTGTTTTTCTCTTTCTGACTTACTTCACTCTGTATGACGGTCTCTAGGTCCATCCACCTCACTACAAATAACTCAGTTTCATTTCTTTTTATGGCTGAGTAATATTCTATTGTATATATGTGCCGCATCTTCTTTATCCATTTGTCAAAAACCCTCATTTCTGTTTAAGTGTCATAGTTATCTTATGACAACTATGGGAGAGAGATGTCCTTAAATCATGAGTATGCTCTTGTAGGATGACAGTTTAGAAAATTCTGCCCTAAGAGAAGGCAGGGAAGAAGTAGTGCTTGCTTTAAAACAGTGCATTGTTACACACTTTGGGAAATGCTGCTGAATCAGAGTAATGAGCCTCTTCTCCTTGGGGATAAATCTCAGACAGGAATTTCGGCAGGTACCGGATACCCGTTTTACATAGAACAATCCATCAGGGCACCAGTAATCCTCAGCAGGGAAGATGCTGCCTTGCTGGTGTGAGGAGGGGCATGGCAGGGGTTCAGGATGCACTCTTGGTGAGGAGCAGAGGTAGGGCTTTGGTATGGAGAGACAAGTCTAGTTCCGGCAAATTTAATTTAGAAATGCCTTCACCCCAGTACCAGTCCTCCTGGCTTGGATTCCCTTGTGACATCAAGTTTTGCTAGAATCCCTGGCATGCACCCTGGGTAGAGCCACTTGGGACGTTGACTTGGGAGGGTCTCTTTGAGGCTGTGTTTACAAAAGAACAGAAAACTGCTTTCATGGGGAAGAATGGTGTCACCGGTGGCGTCCTGATCCATCTCGAATTGCTTTGCTTTGCTTTTGGTTTGAAGTGTTGGTTTATGTTTCTCGTGTTCATTGTGGCAATTTTCCAAATTAGTGTCACCACGATTGGCTGACAAAGAATCAATTTCCTGGAGACAGAATGCCCAGGGAGGAAGGAAATGTTTCTTAGAGACTCTGACCTGCAAGTTTGGTTATGGTTTGCTTCGCTGAGCCCGTCATCATCCATTTCACGTATTGTGTGTGATGTGATGATACAAACTCCGTTCCATTGACTCCTGGTGACATATGTGTGGTGCTGGCTTAGGATAAGTAGGAAAGGTATTGGTGTTGGAGTCATACATACCACTTACTAGGAGTGAGACGTGGTATAAGATAGTTTTAACTTTTGTGAACCTCGTTTTCTCATCTGTACAGTGGAGATAATCTCTGTTTCAACAGTCCATGAATTATATAAATTATATATATAGTTATATATTACATATAAAATGTATAACATAATATGTAAATACACATACATACATCAGTGTGTAAAAAGCTCGCCCATAGGAGGCACTTATAAAGTATTAGCATCCTCCACTTCCTCTTTTTTGTTAAGGATCTTTTTTTTTTTTTTTTGTGGTACGCGGGCCTCTCACTGTTGTGGCCTCTCCCGTTGCGGAGCACAGGCTCCGGACGCGCAGGCCCAGCGGCCACGGCTCACGGGCCCAGCCGCTCCGCGGCATGCGGGATCCTCCCGGACCGGGGCACGAACCCGTATCCCCTGCATCGGCAGGCGGACTCTCGACCACTGCGCCACCAGGGAAGCCCTGTTAAGGATCTTAATTAAGTAAACTTCTTGATGTCTATCTATGCTGTATCTATTTCTCTCTCTATTTCATTCTGTATCTCTCTATGTCTGTCTGTCTATCTTTCTATGTATTATTTATCTATCTAGCAATCATCTATATGTTTTTTCCAAGTCAGAAGGATTTGACGGTTATGAAAGAAGAAAGGAAAAGAGTTAGTTATTAGGCAGGCAGCACTTAGTTTTACTTTTTGTCTTTAAATATTATAGGCCAACCACAGCACCATTTGAAAAAATATACCTTTGCTTTGTCACTGTGTTTAAACTGTACTAAAGCCGGTCTTAGACCAGGTACACACATTAAAAATCCCAGATCACCTTTATTTGACTATTTCACAAACAAGTTACAAATTTCATGGTAACTACACAGTAAATCAAATGTTAATTTACAGCCCAGAAACTATAAGCAATTCAGTAACTAGGGCCCCAAAGTACTGTATCCACAACAGAATGAAAAAAAATTTAATTATAAACTTTTATCCTTTTTGAGCATTTACGAAAAAAATTTTTTTTTAATTTCTGAAAATTTGTATCTTGGGGGAATAAATAATATTTAACATCAGAACAGTGTTGATATGTGCATGCCAACACAAAAGCTTTTTCATATGGCCTTCATTTTCAATTCTTTAATAATCTGAATGCTTGTATGAATGCTGAATGACTTTATTTTCTAAAGGAAAAGCTTTAAAAAAACAGCAGAAAATGGACTTTTTCAGCACATACTTCCTACAGGGCTTCTCTGAACCACTTTCTCAAAGGTTTTGTAGCTTCATCGTGATAATTACTGTGGTCTTACTACACCGGTTGCTTCTCACAGTATCCCTACCGACCAGCAAGCACTTGGGACCGAACAAAATTTCAAAGGCTTATCAAGCTCAGCAACGCTCCAACGATTAACGTTCTGCTAGTGCTGCAGCGAGAGCAACAGGAAGAGGCTTTTCTGCCTCCCGAATTTGATGAATATCTAAATGACTTCTGCTTAAATCTTAGACTTATTCTTAATTTATAGAATTAAAGTTCTTATCGGAAATCCTTGTTCACACATTCAGTCCCACCATTTTTTTCTGTCTCTACATATTTCATATATGCTTTTCTAGAAACATAGTCAAATAGAATTTGACTTTTCTAGAAACATAGTCATAGAGAATTTTTCCAGTAGTGGGCTATTCCATTAGCAATAGGAAATACAGTAAGGGTAACACATTTTATATAGCAAAAGAATTGTTAATAGCCTTAGATGAACAATTGTGAAAGCACTTGATCATCGCATTATGAGAGGTTCCAAATCTCAACAGCCAGATAAGGAGAGAAGGTGGGATGTATCATCTTGGTGAAAGGAGGGGCCAGATCATTATTATTACTATTAGTATTCTTTAGTAGTTAAACGGAAAAGGAAGTTCAGTCTCAGTGCTCACCTTTCTCTTGGTGTGATTTTTTTTCTCCTTGGTGTGATTTATCTGTTGACTCCTGCTTAAGTCAACTACACGTGAAAAGATTTATATGCTCCATCTTCAAAATCAGAAACTGCTTGGAGATCCTTTAGAATTTGTCTATAGCCAAGCACAGAACAAGCTCTTGAAGATCCCGCATGACTTTCTCCCTTAGCTTTCCCTCCGCTCAGTTGGTTTGGTAGTGACCAGGTACTTGGGAGGACAGGAGTTAACTTTTGGATAACTGAGATCTCTGATTCATCTGGTAGACTCCCCTTCATGGACCTGACAAGCCATAGAAGGGAAGGGAGGAAATACTTAAGAAAATGATGATATCTTGTATAGGAAAAATTTCTAAGGTTCCAATATTAATTTAGAATAGTGTTAATAAAGTTCTTAGAACTAAGAAGTAGTAGAAGGTCTGTTTAGTTGGTCTGGATAGATAGTGATGCTAATTGAGACTTCAGACCAGGGCTTTCTGGTCTGAAGTAGGCATTGTGTCTGAGAGTTGGGGGTGGCACGGGATATAGTGGGGACAGCATGAGCCCTGGAGCCACGTGGCCCGGCTTCCGGTTCTGGAGGCCACTTACCTTGGGCAAGCTGTTTGATTTTTCTGAGCCTCAGCTTTATTTGTAAGTTGGAGAAGATAATGGTACTGCCTCACACAGCTGTTGTAAGGATTCAACGAGTTAATAAGTAAAAAGGATTTTATATAGTGCGGGCACATAATAAGTAATCAATACATGTAAACTATTATTATTAATTGCATTTTTGTACCCTGTTCACACACACCGGGACAACTGTAGACCCTTTTCTTCAGAATCACCTGGACAGCTTGTGTACAGGTAGAACTGCACTAAACCCAGCATCAAACATGGCGTTGGTAACAATTTTTTAGTTGCCAATCTTAAGATCAGTGTATTCATTTTGGATAAAATGCAATCTGATCGACTTCGAGAGTTCCATGGTAGATGGTTATTCCATTGATTGGACTGCTTAAAATGTCCTTTTGAAAATCTGGGATGAGTCACCAAAATTTCTAAAAATGTTAAGAATCAAAGTCTTATTTGATACCAGGTGATACTTACCATGAAACGTAGATGGAGTTATTTTGTTATGATGTTCAGATTTGCAGGTGTTGCTGGAGTGTCAGGGCAGGTGCATCTACCTGAAATGATGTCCACTTGGAGAGAACTGGCATCATCGAAGGTAACTTTTATAGAAATTAGAAAATGTTCACATGTGCTTATTAAAACAAATGGTCTGAAATACTTAATTTAGCATATGTCAAATGGGGAGAAAATGTAATTTTTAATTAGCTAAGGTGATTAATACGCTAATAAAAAGAAGGTGTGACTGTTCATTCAATGCAACGAAAATCCTCAGTCTTGCACGCAGTAACGGGAAAGCAGTTTCTGGCTCTTACTTTTTTTTTTTCCAATAACCTGGACTAAAATAAAATGCAGTGGTAATTGTGAAATAATGTTTTGATTCTACCTTTGGTTTCAGTAAACAATGTAAATGTATTCTAGCAAGTTAAAAACACCCTATGATTCAGGAAACGCTACCACTTTGGCTTCTAAGAATTGGGCTATTGTGCTGTTGTTGAAGGGATTAGAAAGAACAACAGGATAGAAATATCTTGTCCTGATAAGAACTCTGGGGACAGGGAATATACTTAAATAGGGGATAATTAAGGCACATCCTGCTTGTTGATGAAGTATGCCCTATACTCTGATTTCTCTGTGTTCTAAGCTAAGTTGAGCTACCAGCTTGATTGGTAAAGTGCAGGAGAGCCTGGGGGCTTGAGAGAAAAAGGCGAATCTTACACTTGCCTACTTGGGTGGATGGGTCACTCGAGGTCTGTATTCCTCCCCAAGGAGGGCCCCGGCTCATGGAGGAGGGCGAGATTTCTGATGCTTAGTTAGCTAGCCTTTGAGCCAGGCTGCCAACCACCTGGCCGTCTGAGGGTGTTCCCGGGTGTGTTCCAGGTTGAGCCCTCCCCCCCGCCTTATGGGAAGAGGGGAGCGAGGTCCACCAGGGAGACACAAGGCTGCGTCCTGTGAAGCCAGAAGACGAAATCTGGTAAAGTGTGACTGTGCAGGCTTGGACCCCCTGCCCCCGAGCCTGCTCTGGGCACTGGTGGGGGCTTCTGGCTTTACAGACTTACCCACGTAACAGGAGACGTCAGGGGACCCAAATGGCCAGCCAAAAATGTGAACTTGCACTAGGCCAGACCCAGCAACAGTGACACCAGACACAACATAGAAATCAGAGAAGAGCTACTGTCCAGCAGTTTTAACCACCAACACCCATTTATTTTAATGAAAAAAAGTCTCTGCATTCTATATGCTCCAAAAAGATTTACTATCAAAACAAATACAATATATGGAACTCTATCTGCATAATTTCACTACAATAAAGACAACATATGACTTCTAGTTCCTACAGACGGTGAACTGAAAAAGCACAAGTGCAAACAGAGATTGCATAAGAAAGCGTGTGCGCGCGTGTGGTTAAAACCTTTAGTAAGCAACTGCATTAAAATATGCTAAGACACTTACCTGACCCTAGGTCGTGGCGAGCTCTAAGAAAAAGCCACAGGCTGTCACTAGTTTTATCTGCTAGAAAAATTTGGTGTGAGCTTTGATGGTTCAGTTACAGTTTATCGACAAGAAGATAATCTCAGTACAAGCACTAATCTCCTTCTTACTTTTACATGCTCACAGAATAAAAATCAATTACTTTTCATACATAATGAACATCTTTTATTTTCAGGTTTGCAAACGACAGTCGTCGATTCACACAAAAGGGTACTTTTAAAACTACCTGTGTTTACTCTATTGTATGCATGTATATATGAAACGAACAGTGTGTATGTGCATAAATGTATGTCTGTACATGTGGGCAGATATATGTATACACATGGTACCTGATGACCTCTTCGGATGCATGTATGACCTCCACGATGGCACTGGCTGTTGTGCATATGCCGGGGAGGGCGAGAGTCTCTGTCATGATCCGGGTGCCCAGAAAACCCACTGGGAATGTGGATTCTGGACAGTCCCAAGCGCAGGTGGGTGGACGCCCGTGCACTTGATGGTAAAACGTCCGGCTCTGCTCCTCACCTCTCCCGCTCAGGGCCATCCTCGCGTAGGATGGCGGTGAAAACGGCTCGTTATCCTCATTCTAAAGAGAAAGGGCTCTGTCTCTGCTCTCCCCTCTGCGGACCTGCCTGGCTGCTGGGTTGGTGGAGAAGCGTCAGCTCTGTGGTCTGCCCTAGTGCTGAACTCGATGCTGAGGCCCTGGTGGGGTCAGCTGCTATAGCTTCTACCCCTTCTTTGCTTAACCTCTCAAGGAAGGGTGAGCTTCTCCCGTAGAGTCTGTCTCTATAAATACTGGGTATATACACGTATAGATACACATACATATACACATACTAACCCACAGACCAAACTGGATGTGTGGAGTGCTGACTAGCAACATGGCAACACATCAGGAAGAGTAGTCATTGTTCCTCCTCCCAGAAGGTCAAGTTCCGTGCCATGATCTTTAAACACTCAGGGAAAATTCAGAGGATTCCATTAATAAAAGGAGAAAGGGAGATGCTGTCAAAATGGTGAAGTACAGACTAAGTGAAAATTGCAAAGAAAACAAAAATCTGGAACAATTGAGGCCTAGTTGTGAAGTTTGAGAGCTGTAAACTGCAATCTTCAGATCTGGATATTTTTTGTCTTTTTCTCCTGTTGCTATGGAAACTTGGTAGTCAAGCTTCAGATGTCAGGAGTTCTCACAGACCTGAATGGAAAAGATTCAGAGTCAAGTCAAGAAATAAAACAACTCAATTCAAAACATTTTAGCTAAATACTAGAGACATGACTGACAAGGTATAATAAATGTATTTATAAATATTGCACTACCTTGGGGAAGTTTTTTTTTTTTTTTTTCCCTAAGCATAACATTTGAAGAGAGAATGAATTGTTCCGGTGGTTTACGTCTTAAAAAGCTGGACTCCTCTGAAAATGCGAACGCCAGACACCTCATCTCAGACCAGCCGTGGCCACTACTGCTGCTTCACTGAGCCCTATCTCCTGCAGTCAGCCCAGAGCTTGGCTATTTTATAGACAAGCCTACTTGGTAGCTTAGAAATTGACGATCATCCCAGATATTTTTTTTTTTTGGTCACACAAAAGAGCAAGATAGTTAGTGGTGGTTCTCCAGAGATGATGTATGAATTTCTGATGCTTGCCGTAACAAACGACCGCAAACTCAGTGGCTTAAAACCACACAAATTTATTCTCTTACACTCTGGAGGCCAGAATTCTTATGGGGCTAAAGTCAAGGTGTTGGTAGAGCTGCGTTCCTTTTGGAGGCTCTGAGAGGGTAGCCACCCCTTCCCTTTCCCGCTTCCAGAGGCCACCTGGGTTTGGTTGTGGCCCCTTCCTGCATCTTTGTGGCCTGCATCAAAGTTTACTGAGGTCGCCAGACTGCTTATTCTCTAGATTTTACACCAGCTGAGGGACTTGTACTCTGCCTGATGATAGTATGAATGGAAATAGATCGGTTCTCTGCCATTTTTGCTTCATTATTATTATATCTTAGAAATGTACAGGGAAATGGTATCACTAAAAACTCGTGTTACAAAGAAAGAAAAATGTGTAAAAGGTCAACCCACAATGCAAGTATAGTTTATTCTGGAATGAACTGAATGCTGGAATGTAATGGGTTATTCCGTAAAGCTTAGGGTTTTTTCATTCTAAATCTGTTAAGGCAGCGGTCCCCAGCCTTTTTGGCACCAGGGACCGGTTTCGTGGAAGACCATTTTTCCACGGACTGGGGGCCGGGGGCGGGGGCGATGGTTCAGGCGGTAACGCGAGCGATGGGGAGCCGCAGATGAAGCTTCGCCCGCCCGCCCGCCCGCCGCTCACCTCCTGCCGTGAGGCCCGGTTCCTAAGAGGCTGCGGACCGGTACCGGTCCGGTACACAGCGCGGAGGTTGGGGAGCCGTGAGTCAAGGGGTGGCTCAGTATGAACCTATTCTGCACGCCATTGATTTTAGAGTTTAAAGCAGTCATGTATCTGTTTGGAAAATTTAGAGCTGCTGCTCTCAATTTTAGATAAAGAGTGTTTGTAATGTGACTCAAGTCTAGCAAAGACAATATTGAGAAAGTTAAGGGTGAAAGCTGTTTTAACAGAAAGGGCCATGGAAATGGACATGCTAACTGAGATGCAAGTTTTCATTATTTTCTACACCTAGGGATCTTTATATTGCTTGACAAATGAATTCCTGTGGGGTTAGGAGTCGTCTGAACTCATTTAATTTCCTTTTTTTCAGTTGAATTTTTCATTGCCCTTGCGACCATCGCCGTAAACTCTTTGGTTACCTGGGCTGCAGTAAACTATATCCTTCAGATTCCCTTATATTTGAAGAAAGACTGGAAAAGAACATATTAAATGGCATCACTAATTTCATTTAAAAATATTTTCCTGTGTGAGATCAATAACTTAAAATAATCATTTTGGTCACTGAGAAAAATAGGAAAAAAATTTTGGCTGAATAAGATCTACTACATTTGAAACTCTCCAATCCCTGTTTGTCAACTTAGACTATAACCTATCTCCCGTGACAGTTGAGTTGATTATATGAAATAGTCCATGATTAAGTAATGTTTCAGCGGTGCGTGCGCGAGGTCGGAGGTCGGCTGTCACTGTCCGTGAACCTGCGCTGCTTGGAGGGACCGGCTCTGTCTGCAGGCGGAGCACAGCCCGCTCTACTGGGGCTGGGTGCTTCCAGGCCCTGCCTCTGCCCTTAACGTACTTCACAATGAAAAGGAACAAAATGCTGACACACTCAACGACATGGACTGTATGATTTCATTTGTAAAAAATTCTAGAAAAGGCAAGAAACTAGTACGAGAAGGCAGATCACTGAGAGTCTGGATTGGGGGGAGGGGATCAACAGCAAAGGGATACAAGGAAACTCCATCTTGATTGTGGAGCGGCTACACTTTACCAAAATTCATCAAACTGTACCCTGAAAATAGGTGAATTTTATGGAATGCAAATAATACCTCAATAAAAAGCATTAGAATGAAAGTATTTCCAGTGGCTGTTTTTTCTCTTCTTGGTCACCTCTTTAAACTTCTTCACTGTGATCAAGATTACAATTCAATGCCCTCTCCTTTCCAACACAGAGACATTTAATTTTGGTACTTGTTCAAATGGTTCACCTGATCTGTTCTTTTACATTCTTGCTCTTGCTGATTAATTAGGCCTAAAACAATGTTCAGGAAGTTTCAGCACAGTATTCTTCCCTGAACTTGCCTTGCCACACCACACAGAGCCCTACAAAAACCCTACTGGAGATGCCAGCTTGCTTCCTTGGGGGGGTCTTGGGGGAGAATTACGCATCCCCTCAATGTCATCAACACATAATTTAAACAACAAAATTGGCAGTTAACATAGTTTCATTTACATTTTCTATTACTTTCAATGTCAGTAGTTTTATTTCCTTTACTTTGAGACGTCAAAGAAGGAAGTGTGTATCTCTCAGTTCCACTCTCGGATGCAGTAAGGCCTCCTACAGTACTGTAATAAGCTGAAACGTTATGATCTTTCCCACAAGGGAGGCAGCAGTCTAATGACCAACACCGGCCTCCATGGGAGCTTTCTGAGCATGAGTGTCTCCTCCACAGAGAGGGATAAAACCATCAGGGCAATGACGGAAATAAAGAGAAAAGCCACAGAGCACGGGGTGTTTCGTTAATGCTAGTCTACTTGGATCAGAATATTATTTGAGAGGAGGAGGAAAACCCATTTTCTCTTCCCATGTTGGATGATGTGACCCCTGCAGTTTTATGAACAAAGCCTTAAAGAAGGCACTGACACACTTTTTCTGCCAAGAGCCAGATAGTAAAAGTGTTTTCGGCTTTTCGGGCCAAAGGGTCTCAGGGGCAACCACTCAACTCTTTCTGCGGTGGTAGCAGAACGCAGCCACAGACAGTGTGTAAGTGGACCTGCTGTGTTCTAATCAAACCTTAAAAGCAGGAAGTGGCTTTATTTGGCCCTCGGGCTGTAGTTTGACAACCACTGCTTTACAGAAACATCAAACAGATTCTAGATTGGGACTGACATATATACACTAATATGTATAAAATGGATAACTGACAAGAACCTGCTGTATAAAAACATAAATAAAATAAAATTCAAAAAAAACCAAAACTAAAAACCAGATTCTACCACATCCCTAAATTCACTCAAGGACAATGGCTGGGTGGGGACGTTATCTTGCTCTTCCCCCTTACAACCTAATTTCAGTGCTCTTCGGGCCCACGCCCCACACCTTGCTTAATGTTTTAGGCCCATTTCTGTGTGCCCTCTTGCCGCTGTCACGTTACCAGCTGCACAGGTGGGCCAGCCACTTTGACCTTGCTCTTAGGAGAGAGTCTGAGCCATAGGACACCCATGGTTACTTATTCCTCACATGCCTACATTATTAGTTTCATTCTTTTCCTGTTAGGAAGAACAACTTGGGCTAGGTCTATAATAAAACAAGAATCATCGTATTTAGCAGGCATCTCTAATGTTCAAATGAACATTATTAAATAATCTTATACCTTTGATATAAGGCCCGACTGAGGTTCGTTTTGAAGCCAGACAGATGGGTGATGACACCGGTTCTTAACTATTTTGGGGGCTGAAACTACATGTCTTGTGGTACAAAACATGGGAGGGTCAACAGAGTACCCTTCCAGCTGTGTAGGGAGATTCAGGGCTCCTTTCTGAGGATGATTTTGGCCTGATCTCAGGTGCCCTTACCTGCAGTGGGATAACCAGGTGGCTCTCCATTTAGGTGAGAACAGAAAGCACATCTGATATCTCAAACACAGAATGCATGCATCTGTCTTCTCTCAATAATACTATTTTGAGTATAAAATGAACATGAGTTCTTTAGGAGTTATCGGGATTAACTGTGATCCAAGAGCTCAGCTGGGAGAGATGAGAAGTGAGCCATCCTTGGGAACCTGCTCATTACTGATGCCTGTAGGTCAGGGGTCTCCAAAGTAGGGCGAACAAGAAAATCCCTTGTTGGGAGGAAGCAAATACTGCCATGGCTATTTATATTCCTTTTAATCTAAACAGACAGATTACATCTTACTAATATTTAATACACGGATTTGGAGTAGCAGGCATTTTATGTATTATCATAAAATATATTGTGTGAAAATATACAAACACTTGGTGTGTGTGCTGGAGGCCACTGTCTCTTGGGATGCTGGTTCCATGGGTTGGATGGGCCTGGGAATATGTATTTCAACCATCAGCAGTAGGAAGTCTCCATTTAAAAACCTCCCTGGCCATCTAGAGGTGCTGATAAATGAGCAGGGTCCTGCAGAGCCTTGGTTCATCAAAAGTCAGGCTTTGATGCTGTGTAATTGTATTTATAGAGGGTGACCTGTGAGAGGCTACTCAGCTATCTTCTCCATCTGTGTACACACACACACACACACACACACACACACACACACACACACACACATGTGCACACATACAGCATTCTTATTTCTGTACAATCACCCTGGAAGTACTGCTCTCTAGTTTACCCAGACTCTGCTCTATGTGAATTCCAATGGGTCTCAGAACCCAGACCCAGTGCTGGGCTCGCTGTCTGTCTAGCGCTCACTTGAGAAGCTCGTGGAAAACATTCCAGAGGTTTACTGCAGTAGCGTTAGTTGGTCAGAGCAGGACACTAAATAATCCACATGCGTCTGTTGATAGGGGAATACACTGTGCCTAATTCCTATGATGGGATGGGATGGGATGCTCTTGAGCAGTTAAAGTGAATGAACCAGAGCAGGGGTACCTGGCTGGTGCACCATAGCGCGTTTATATGGTTCTCGAATTAAGAACAGTTTCACACTTTTAAAGGTAGTAAAACACAGATGACAGAAACAAAAAAGCCATAAAAAAGAATATGTGACAGAGCCCTGATGTGGCCCGCAGAGCCCAAAATATTTGCCACCTGACCCCTTGATGAAAAAAGTTTGCCGACCCCTGAACTAGAGCAACATAGATGGAGCTTGGAAATGTAATGTGGAGAGGAAGAAAAGCGAGTTGCAGAACATCAAGCTCAATATAATATGGATTAGATCAAGTTTGACAAACTGCACAAAGTAGAACTGTGTGTGTGTGTGTGTGTGTGTGTGTGTGTGTGTGTGTGTGTGGTAACAGTATAAAACAATGTCCACACACACTCTAGCTCATGATAGCTATTGTCTCTGGGGAGAGAGAACAGGAAATGAAACTAGGGAGAGGAACACAGGGGATTTCAGCTTCATCTGTAACATTTTATATCTTGAAGAAAAAGGAAGAAGAAAGGAAGGAAGGAAGGAAGGAGAAAGAAAGAGAGAGAAAAAGAAAGAATATAAGAATGAGAGAGAGAGGAATATATATTTCTTCCCTCCCTCCCTCCCTTCCTTTCTCCCCCTCTCCCTTGCTCCACCCATCCACCCACCCATCAACCCATCCACCCATCCATCCAACAAGACAATCCTCACTGTAAGGTCTCTTTAGTTCTACGCCCAGGACTCTGGCTCAGCACAGCTGTAAGTGTCTGACGTTGGAATGTGTGATTTCCTGTTGACTCCACTCACCCCTGTCACCAGGATACAATAACTTCTATTCTTTATTTTCTAATCATCGATTTCTCAACCTCCTAATTCACAACAACACAAATAACCTTCTCAAAATGTAAATACTGAGGCCCCAAAGGCTTTTGAATGGCATTAGCTATATGTGAATAATTTCTAAGATTAAAATTGGACTAGTATGCCATAAATAGGAAATATTTGACACACGTATCTATTCATTTCATGCTCACATCTATATTACTCGGCATAATAATTCATTTGTTGAAAATAATGCTTCATTATGTCATAGTCATGACTACTGGTCAGTGAAAAAAATGTGTGAGTTATGCATTTATCTCTTTTCCTATGGCCTCAACTTCTCTCCATGCGTTCTCATGACTCTTCTTAAAAAGGTATGGAATCTCCTTTAGCCTCACTAAAGATAATTCTGCACAATGCGGAGAGAAACAGGGCCCTAGCAGACCAGTTAAGCAATCTGGGCACATCTGTCTGAGCTCCAGTTCAGGGGCGTGTGCAGGAAGTTTCTTACCACCGGCTCTGCAGGGCGGCCTTGGGTGCCTCTGTGCCGTCCCTCGCGTCAGTGAGCAGGGGATGTGAAGGTGCCTCTCACCAATAGTCAGAGCACTTTTACAGGTAACGCTCTGTTATACCGACATAAACTAAACATGAATGTTTCCTCTGGGATAAATTTTTTGGGAAGGATATATGGAAAAACAATAGCTTTGGTGAAGTTACGTTTTTGTACTGTGCATGCACTAGAGTTTGGTCAACTTACGAGCTAAGCTGAAGAAAGACAGGAGCAGGACTGCGGTTGCGCTGAAGTGCGGGGCCCCTGCCGTGTTGCAGTCCACTTTGGAATTCTTGCAGGAACACACTTGTACCCTGAGGTCTGTGATGTTCGTCATGGGTGGTTTCCCTGAATCTGTCACCATGATGGGCAGGTGGTAATTTGCTTTGTTCAGATTTTGAAGAAGGCTTACCAGGGCGTGCGTATCTGTGAAGACAAAGGGAGGCCTTCATGAGAGAGGGCTGCACCTTTCCAAATAAAAGAGTGGAGTTTCGGCCACTAAACCCACACAAAACAGCCAGTTTATTCTTTTAACTAGAAGCGTGCTTAAATATAAATCCATTAACATAAAAAAAAAATAAAGATTCACTTCTTCAGTTGCAGAAGTCACATCTCAAGTTTCTGGCAACCGCACATGGCTGGTGGCCACCATACCAGAAAGTGCCAGATAAAACACTTCCAGCATCGAGGAGTTCTATGGTTCAGGGCTATTATAATCAATTTCAAGAGGACCCACTTTTGTGAAAATGATTGAGTACCAAGAACTCCTCCCTGAAAATTTATTATACTGATAAAGCCATCTTCACAAAGATCACATTCAACATTTAGAAGAAATAATGTAAAAATCCACGCTCGAATTGTCACATTGTACATCTTAAATATATACAATTTTTGTCAATTAAAGGTCATTAAAGCTGGGAAAAAAAGAAAAAAAAATTGTCAGCTTAGAGCATTTTTATATAAGAATCCAAATTCAAATAATCAAAATACACTTTTGGAACAATAACAAAAATCCACTCACTTTTTAAAAAAAATTTTATTTATTTTTTATACAGCAGGTTCTTATTAGTTATCTATTTCATACATTTTAGTGTATTTATGTCGATCCCAATCTCCCAATTCATCCCACCACCACCACCACCACCACCCCTGCCACTTTCCCCCCCTTGGTGTCCATACATTTGTTCTCTACATCTGTGTCTCTATTTCTGCCCTGCAAACCGGTTCATCTGTACCATTTTTCTAGGTTCCACATATATGCATTAATATACAATATTTGTTTTTCTCTTTCTGACTTACTTCACTCTGTATGACAGTGTCTAGATCCATCCACGTCCCTACAAATGACCCAACCTCACTCCTTTTTATGGCTGAGTAATATTCCATTGTATATATGTGCCACATCTTCTTTATCCATTCGTCTGTCCATGGGCATTTATGTTGCTTCCATGACCTGGCTATTGTAAATAGTGCTGCAATGAACATTGGGGTGCAT
>NC_041230.1:51381978-51389575 GCF_002837175.3 Physeter macrocephalus | reverse complement strand
TGGCTGTATCAATTTACATTCCCACCAACAGTGCAAGTGGGTTCCCTTTTCTCCACACCCTCTCCAGCATTTGTTGTTTGTAGATTTTCTGATGATGCCCATTCTAACTGGTGTGAGGTGATACCTCATTGTAGTTCTGAAAAATCCACTTACTCTTAAGGTGGGTAGCTCCCCGTGTGTTGCTATGGGGATGGGTTCTATAGTTTAGTCTCTATCAGGCCTCAGCCTGCACCCCTAGGTTTGGGTGGGAATCCATAGCACAACGCACAACTTGGAGACTGGATCTTTAATCCCACATTTGGTGGGACTATCTGCAGTTACCCAGGCCACTGGGCAGCACTCAAAAGTGGCCACTCCACCTGGCACTGTTTTTGGCCTCAGGCTATTTGTTTTTCAATCACTCAGACGACTATGGATTTTTTTTTAAAAAAATAAATACGTTTATTTATTTATTTATTTATTTTTGGCTGCGTTAGATCTTCATTGCTGCACATGGGCTTTCTCTAATTGTGTTGACCGGGGGCTACTCTTCATTGCGGTGCATGGGCTTCTCATTGTGGTGGCTTCTCTTGTTGTGGAGCCTGGGCTCTAGGCACGTGGGCTTCAGTAGTTGTGGCATGCGGGCTCACTAGTTGTGGGTCGCGGGCTCTAGAGTGCAGGCTCAGTAGTCGTGGCGCACAGGCTTAGGTGCTCCGCAGCATGTGGGATCTTCCTGGACCAGGGCTCGAACTCATGTTCCCTGCATTGGCAGGCGGGTTCTTTTTTTTGGTTTAAATTTATTTATTTTAGGCTGTGTTGGGTCTTTGTTGCTGCGTGTGGGCTTAGTTGTGTCAAGCGGGGTCTACTCTTCATTGTGGTGCGTGGGCTTCTCATTGCAGTGGCTTCTCTTGTTGCAGATCATGGGCTCTAGGCACGCAGGCTTCAGTAGTTGTGGCACGTGGGCTCAGTAGTTGCGGCACATGGGCTCAGTAGTTGTGGCACACGGGCTTAGCTGCTCCGCGGCATGTGAGATCTTCCCAGACCAGGGCTCGAACCCATGTCCCCTGCACTGGCAGGCGGATTCTTAACCAGCGTGCCACCAGGTCCCTTTTTTTTTTTTCTAACTGTTCCCTTCTGGGTATAAACAATGCTAAGTATTCAGAAAAAAATTCTGGGACAAGAAGAAGTATTGAGAAGGCATTTTAACTATTAAATAAAACCAGGAGGGAAAAGAGAGTGTGATGACCTGAAAACAAAACCAGATGAAGTATTATCCTATCCAGAGGCTACAGCAGCAGAAATAACCAATGTAGATGATTATCCCAGTGAAATGGCAGGTTAACACGAGGAACATTCTCTGATCTCCTGCAAGGAGAGGAGAAACTCTTTTTTTTGTTTTGTTTTGCGGTACGCGGGCCTCTCACTGTTGTGGCCTCTCCCGTTGCGGAGCACAGGCTCCGGATGCGCAGGCTCAGCGGCCACGGCTCACGGGCCCAGCCGCTCCGCGGCATGTGGGATCTTGCCGGACCGGGGCACGAACCCGTGTCCCCTGCATCGGCGGCCGGATTCTCAACCACTGCGCCTCCAGGGAAGCCCAGGAGAAACTGTTAAATGAGAAAGTTCCAGCTGGAAAGAACTGGGGATGATTATTCAAATGAGCTACAGTCACAAAAACTAGCAAATAAAACACTAACCCCTCAAACAAGAGAAGGGCTGTTTTAATTAAAAATAATCAGTGTAACAAAATTCATTCTTTAAACAGCAATAAAATAGACAAACAGGCAAAGAGAATCAATGACAAGACAAAGACATCAATAAAATGAGATATGAGATAAGGCCATAACAATACATGTGACATTTTTTAATAGAAAGTTTTATGTACGACTATACAATACATTTTCAAAACTTAATGAAATGGGTAATTCCCCATCCCTCTCAAAAACTGTACCGCTGAAGTAAGAACAGGGAGCCCAGCGCTGACTGGGTCAATCGCAGCATAAATTCGCTATTGATGGCAAAGTGTATATAATGTGTGAGTTCCGGTTTTGGGCTTTATTGCGAGGCAAGGTGATCTTAGTAGCGAGTTCACATTTGCCATAGGGAGGGAGATGGAGGGGGCGCTGTGATACAGGGATACTTGTTAATTCAATACATTGATATTTCAGTCTTAATAAGGCAGATGATAAAGTTTTAAATTTAAATTTTTAAATTCCACCTGTCCATGTGCAGGGACTGGTAGAAAGGGACATTGCTTGCAAGTTTCATAAATGAGGGACAGGACAGATGGGAGAAGATAACAAAGTCAAAAGTCAAAGTCAAGGTCATTTTAGAAAGTCAATTCTGAGATCTGCAGCATAAAATGGAAGTTGGAGGATTAGAGGTTAAGACTTTCTGAAGATGCTCACACTGGTGCTTCTTAGGAAAGCAAGCATAGCATGGGAAATCTCTGCAGAGTGCTGGTGGTAATTAAGGTAAACACAGAGGAGAGGCAGCTGAGCCAAGACCCCTGGCTTTGGAAGGCTGAAGACTGGGTGGGTGTGGAGTGTAAAGTATGGGCTGTGTAGTATACAGGGTACAGCACAGAAAAGAGAGGAAGCGAAAGAGAAAACTTTCATGTTTGCATTTCTAAGGAACAGATATTCAATATTTTTACAAATCGTATACAGGTGCTGGTAGGAAAATTGTCAGTATTTGTAATGTGTGAATAGCTTGAAACAAACCATGTGAGGATACCCGAGAGCATAAAGGAGGAGGAACAGGCTGGGAACAGAAACCACGCCAGGGAAACTAGGCTTCAAAGCTGAAGGATAACTACAGAATGTTAGGCGGACTTACTGTTGATCTTGGAAATCTTCCAGACTTTATCAGGAACAGTTGGTTTATGGATTTCGAATTTGAAAGGATCTGTATTTGGGTGAAGATCCTTATCTGAAGCTCCCAAAATGACTACGCTGAGGTTTTTGGCGTCATCACAGACCTCCGCTACCGTGGGGTAAATGAAGGGCGCGTTGTCATTCACGTCTTCCAGAGTTACCAGCAAAGTCCCAGTGCCAGTAGCGGGAGGGCTGCCTACAGAGAAAGGGGGGAGATGTTAGCACACAACCGGTACAATGCAGGAGTCGTTGTCCACAGTACCTTTTCCCAATGTGCCAGATGCCTTTACTGCTGTCACCAGATTTCAAACAGGACGAACAGGGATACCTTCCATCTTTGTATAAAGTTTAGTGGTTTAAAAAGCTTTTTAGTATGATCTCTAGGTCCATCCACGTTGCTGCGAATGGCATTATTTCACTCTTTTTTTACGGCTGAATAATAGTCCATTGCATCTATATACCACATCTTCTTTATCCATTCATCTGTGGGTTTTTTTGGATTTTTTTTTTTTATTTAAAATTCTAACTCTAAGCCTATTGAGTAAAAATAATTGAGTGGCATGGATTTCTCTTTCTAACAGGAGGATGCACTGATGCATGCAGCACAAAAGAGCACGACTGAAAGGTTCAAGATCAAATGGTTTTGGTGGGGGGCGGGCAGTAGGGGAGAGGGGCACAGATAGGAAGAAAGCTGTTTGAGACATATACCCTTAGCGAGAGAGAAAAGAGATTTGATCTTGTTTTTTGTTGAATGCCTATATGTGATTTCATGACCTTTTTGTCCCAGTTATTAATTTCTAGAGGCCTCTACCCAAAGTGGGAGACAGGATTTTCCTTACATTGTCATTTTAACTGGAGTCTGACAGTAATTCATTAGGTTTTGAATAATTATGGGTTACTGAAGCAAAGTGGAAAGTATCCTGCATGTATATATTCCCTTCTAAGTGAAACTTAATATTATTTGGATATAATATTAAAAAGTAAAAACTGATGTTTTCCCCCTTATATCCATTCATCTGTTGATGGACACTTAGGTTGCTTCCATGTCTTGGCTATTGTAAATAGTGCTGCTATGCACACAGGGGTGCATGTATTTTTTTGAAATATAGTTTTCTCCAGATATATGCCCAGGAGTGGGATTGCACTTAGATTATCATACTAAGTGAGGTAAGCCAGAGAAAGAAAGACAAATATCATATGATATCACTTATATGTGGAATCTAAAAGAAAAGCCTTTTATCATATGTAAGACTTTTGACTGACATTCTTCAGACTTCACCTTTAGAATGCTAAGCTTTAAACATACATGTCATACCAGCACGTTGAAGGTCACTCAAAGAATGGAGATGAGAAATAGAACTTATCCTCGCTTACCGAATTAAACGTTTGATCTAAACAGCCAAGTATTTGCATGTTGGCAGTGTAGACAGGATGGAGATTCCATGAGAGATGACCATATTCCATATGCAATATTTCTCTTCACTGACAGGGAGGCTGACTACAAGAGGAAGACCTAATCCAGCGTTTTCTCTTGTGGGCGATAAAGGGTCTGGGATGGCTTGTGGTGCCCCTGGGAGCTGGCATGGCTGGCCCGGAGCACAGGACAGATTTAGAAAGGCCAGTTATTGTGGTTACCAAAGGTGAAAGGGTGAGGAGGGATAAATTAGGAGTATGGGGTTAATAGATACACACTACTATATATAAAATAGACAACCAACAAGGACCTACTGTATAGCACAGGGAACTATTCTCAATATCTTGTAAGAACCTATAATGGAAAGGAATCTAAAAAGGAACATATATATGTATATACATATATGTACATATATATATATCTCAATGTCTTGTACTATACTCAATATCTTGTAATGTAATCGATATACTCAGTATCTTGTAATAACCTACAATGGAAAAGAATCTAAAGAAGAATATATCGGGACTTCCTGGGTGGTGCAGTGGTTAAGAATCCGCCTGCCAATGCAGGGGACACAGGTTTGAGCCCTGGCCCAGGAAGATCCCACATGCCACGGAGCAGCTAAGCCCGTGCACCACAACTACTGAGCCTGTGTTCTACAGCCCGCGAGCCACAACTACCGAACCCGCGTGCCACAACTACTGAAGCCCGCACGCCTAGAGCCCGTGCTCTGCAACAAGAGAAGCCACTGCAATGAGAGGCCCGTGCATTGCAACGAAGAGTAGCCCACGCCCGCTGCAACCAGAGAAAGCCTGCTCAGCAACGAAGACCCAAGGCAGCCAAAAATAAATAAATAAATAAAAGAATATATCGATATCTCTGTGTATATATATATATAACTGAATCACTTTGTTGTACACCTGAAATTAACACAGTGTTGTAAATCAACTATATTACAATAAAGACAAAAAAATCTTCAAGAAAGATAAACTTAATGTTCTAAACAAAAAAATTTTTTTAAATAAAAATGCAATAATTCTCTGCAAAAAAAAAAAAAAAAGAAAGGTTCGTTATGAGAAATGAAGTCACTAACTGGCTACTGGGGCAGTTGAAGCAACCATAATATAATCTTTGGGCCTTATTTTTAAAGCCTTTTTTTTTTTCAATATTTCAGCTATTTCTTTTTTTTTTTTTTTTTTTTTGTGGTATGCGGGGCTCCCCTGCATCGGCAGGCGGACGCGCAACCGCCGCGCCACCAGGGAAGCCCCTCAGCTATTTCTTGAAATGTTTTTCATTTTAAGGAACGTTATTTCAAGACGTCCTTATAATCACCTATGCAATGTCTTTCACTTAAAGAACAGGGTGTTTGGGCTTCCCTGGTGGTGCAGTGGTTGAGAGTCCGCTTGCCGATGCAGGGGACACGGGTTTGTGACCCGGTCTGGGAAGATCCCACATGCCGCGGAGTGGCTGGGCCCGTGAGCCATGGCCGCTGAGCCTGTGCTCCGCAACGGGAGAGGCCACAACAGTGAGAGGCCCGCATACCGCACACACACACACACAAGAACAGGGTGTTTAATATTAATAAGACTCAGTGTGGCTTTATTTAACTTCCTCTACACTCATTTTTACTCATCTATGCATTAGAGGTTTGCTCTTGGGACAAACCATTCATTAATAGCTTCTAATTTTCTGTGAGAAAAGTTAGAGCCAAATTTGCAAGCCACAAATAGTAAGCATACAGATTTGCCTTGTTCCAAAAAGGGTTTGATGCACCTCTGGAATTAACAGTACTCTTAATTTTTTATGCTAGGACTAAGCTAATGTCTAGCTCCCTTTTTTCCACCCATCCCCATTTGCACTTAACCAGATTTCCAAGCTTAATTTTATTTTATCTGGTACTATGTTTATTTTTTGAAATGCACATTAAGTTTAAAGTCAATTTATGAACCACATGGGGGTTTGGAAGGGGAGTGAATGTCTGAGCTCAGAGTACAGGTGTCAAGGGCAAGGCAAGGCAGGGTCTGACAGAGTCTGTTGATAAAGAAACAATGAGCCCTTTGCAGATCCGGGCAATTTATTACTTTATACATAGACACTAGAAGGACGAGTAGGCAAAGGTGGCTCTTGTGCAGGTGATGCCAAAAGGAAGGGCACGTGACCACAACACGAATGAAGGGAAGCCCTGTTGCTGGGGAGCCAATTTCAAGCTGCTTTTCAGCAGTTTTATAGATGCAGCTGCAGCTGAAGAGGGTGGGCAGGAAGCCTGGTCCCTTGTCAGACCCGGGAAGGTGATGAGAAACGGTTTGTGACAGCCTCCCAGGGGACACTGGGAGGTGAGTGGGGAATGGACTGTTGCAGCTCCCAAGAGTTTTGCCAACACTGTCATCAGCTGCCACCAGGGGGCTGTCCCTACTGCAGGGCATACAGAGGGGTGGCCAGGGGATGCGGCTGGAGACAGATGTCTGGTCGGGCAAGGGGGCCTTGACTGTCACAACTAGTTGCTTGTACTGATGTTCCAGACTCACGAAGCCACCGGAGTTATTCAGAAAGGCAGTGGAACAACCTGATCTGACTTATCTGTAGAAACACACAATGGTATTGACAGATGTTGGGCACCGGAGGCAGGGAGACCAGCAATAGATTGAGTCATGATGGGCAGTTTGAACAGCAAATACATGTCTCATCTTGTTGATGAGGCTGCCAGAAGAAAAGCAGAAGGTAGTGGGGAGTAGAAAGACAACGAACTCAGCTTTGACTGTGCTAAGAGCCCGTCAAATTCAGTGCACCCACACGGAAGCACTCAGAGCTTGGGAGATATGCCAGGGCTGACTTAGCGATTAGGGAGTTGTCAATGTAGATGCTTTCGAAACCTTTCTAGCAAATTAGGTTACCCAAGGTGAAAGTGCAGAATGACAAAGGGGTGGGCACCTTAGGAAACCCCAAAGAGCAGAATAAAAGTTTAAAAAGCAGGTGATAGTTTCTGAGAGACATAGGGAGATGAACTGGAGGAGGCAATGATCAAGAATTCAATGTGTTATGACGCACAAAAGGATAAGGAGTAAAGAGAAGCAATGGGATTTTGCAAGGATGATATTGCTGGAGACTTGTTTGTTTGTTTGTTTAACATCTTTATTGGAGTATAATTGCTTTAGAATGGTGTGTTAGTTTCTGCTGTATAACAAAGTGAATCAGCTATACGTATACATATATCCCCATATCCCCTCCCTCTTGTGTCTCCCTCCCACCCTCCCTGTTCCACCCCTCTAGGTGGTCACAAAGCACCGAGCTGATCTCCCTGTGATATGCAGCTGCTTCCCACTAGCTACCTATT
>NC_041230.1:51352677-51381793 GCF_002837175.3 Physeter macrocephalus | reverse complement strand
CATCTTTATTGGAGTATAATTGCTTTAGAATGGTGTGTTAGTTTCTGCTGTATAACAAAGTGAATCAGCTATACGTATACATATATCCCCATATCCCCTCCCTCTTGTGTCTCCCTCCCACCCTCCCTGTTCCACCCCTCTAGGTGGTCACAAAGCACCGAGCTGATCTCCCTGTGCTATGTGGCTGCTTCCCACTAGCTATCTGTTTTACATTTGGTAGTGTATATATGTCCATGCTACTGGCTCACTTCGTCCCAGCTTCCCCTTCCCACCCCACCATGTCCTCAAGTCCATTCTCTACATCTGCGTTTTTATTCCTGTCCGGCCCCTAGATTCATAAGAACCTTTTTTTTTTTTAGATTCCGTATATATGTGTTAGCATACGGTATTTGTTTCTCCGCCCATTTCTGGATTGAGTTGTTCGTTTTTTTTGATATTGACTGGTGACTTATTTGGGAGTGATTTCCATTAATGGGGAAGAAACAAGCTTGAAGGAAGCTGATCAGTGGTTCATGAAGCATGAGAACAGATACTCTTAAAAAATTTTTTTATTTTAATTTCTAATTGAAGTATAGTTGATTTACAATGTTGTATTAATTTCTGCTGTACAGCAAAGTGATTCAGTTATACATATGTATACATCCTTTTTCATATTCTTTTCCATTGTGGTTTACCAAAGGATTTTGAATATGGTTCCCTGTGCTGTACAGTCGGACCTTGTTGATTATCCATTCTGTATAGTTTGCATCTGCTCACCCCAAACTCCCACTCCTTCTCTTCCCCACCCTCACACCCCTGGCAACCACAAGCCTGTTCTCTATGTCTCTGCATCTGGAGAAGAGATACTCTTTAGTGGGGCTGGTGGAAATTTAAATAGATTAACACCCAAAGACAGTTCTAGAGTAAACATTCAAATAAGTATCTGCTAAAATAGGAACACAAATGTAATTAATCATCAGAAGGATGGCTATCTCTAATGGTGGCAGACCATCAACTTTTGTTAGCGCAAGAACTCAAAGGAAATGCATAATTACTTTGACGTTGGTTTTTCACTGTCAGCTTTAGTCATTTGGTTGAATTTCTTTACTGAAAAAATATTTTTCTCTTTCTATGGAACTAATTGAGTATCTCAGGGGAATCCATTATAATTTTTTCACTCTGAATATAATATGAAGTCATTTGGTACAATGGATGAGAAGGCATTATGAGTATTTGAAATATGGTCATAAGAATTGGCCTTTTGTGAACTTAATTATACTACTGTCTTCAGTTCCCCATGTGTTATTCCCAGGCCAGGCTGGCAATGTCTTTTTCTGAAGTCAAGTAAAATGAGCTTGTTTTTCTTTTGTTGAGAAGGTAAAGACTTGATTCTCAAAATCCTCAGGGAAAGCCTCTCCCAGTTTATACGCACAGGATGGAAAAAAAATCACCGTCCAAAACTGAAATGTGATTCAATATGTAATGGTTCCTCACGAGCCCTTTGGCTCCAGTAGTTCCGGGGGCCCAGGAAATACTGGAGCTTCTAGGTATTCCCTGGCACTCAGCAAAAATCCCACGGCCCTCCTCTCCCCCTTTCCACCAGCAACCCCAAGCTCCCAAGGGCCCACTCCTGCTCCCAAGGGATATGGAGCTAGACCTGCACTTGCTCCTCCCGGCAGCTCCTCAGAGGAACACAGGGCCACATTCTCAGAGGACACATGAAGGCTCAGAGAAAGTCCCACCTCGCAACCTGTGGAGGGATTGCTCGTCTCTGCAAGGGCTTCTGTCTTTATAGTGTCAGGAGAGGGAGGGGTCCCGAGAGATGAACCACTCCTGTCAGTGGGTCTTAAATTGAATGGGAGGCGGGTTCCCCTTTGGGAATCTGATGAAGGTCATGGTCCTGCCTCCAGGGAAATGCACGTCCGTTCATACCGAGGGGTCCACAGTCACTGGGAGCACCGGAAGTGCAGCCTGGGCTCTGAGCACGTTCAGAGCCGCTGATCTAAAACACCCTGGTTTTAGTTGTTGTGAGGCTGAGGTCAGAGAGTTTGAGGATGGGCTCAGATTAACTCCGTGAGTCTCAGGCCTCCTTCTCTAGAGCAAGGGTTAGCCTTCGCTTTCTATGTCCGAACTTGCACTGTGTAGCTTGATTCTTACAGGCTCTCATTTCAACTATGAAAGCAAACTAAAATTCCTAAACCATGATTTGAGGTTATTATTAGTATTATTTTTTGTATCTTTTTCTTATGAGCTACTTTTTACTGTGGTTATATATATATAACATTTACCATTTTAACCATTTAAAAAATTAATTAATTGATTTATTTTTGGTTGCACTGGGTCTTCTCTAGTTGCAGCGAGCGGGGGCTACTCTTCGTGGCGGCGCGCAGGCTTCTCATCGCGGTGGCTTCTCCTGCTGCGGAGCACGGGCTCTAGGCGCGCGGGCGTCAGTAGTTGTGGCTCACAGGCTCTAGAGCGCAGACTCAGTAGTTCTGGCGCACGGGCTTAGTTGCTCCGCAGCACGTGGGATCTTCCCAGACCAGGGCTCGAAACCGTGTTCCCCGCATTGGCAGGCGGATTCTTAACCACTGCGCCACCAGGGACGTCCCCATTTTAACCATTTTTAAGTGTACAGTTCAATGGCATTAAGTACATTCCCACTGTGCAACCATCACCACACCACTATCCATCTCGAGAACTGTTTCATCTTCCCCACCGGAAACTCTGCCCCGTTAAACGACAACTCTCTCTTCCTCCCCACAGCCTTCAAATCTTGGTGGGCCATTCATTTTGTCTCACGCTTTCATGCTGCCAAACAATGGCTTGACATGGGTGAAACGTTCACCATTTTCTTTCCTGGATCTGAATGAGTGAATCTGTTCCATCAAGAGGACTGTGCCTTGAAGACCACAGAGATGCTCTGACATCATGACGTTGTGCTCTGGACCACTGCTTGCTCCCATTTCTGGATTCGTCATTCCCACTCGGCACTGACAGCTTGTAATACCTCACACATTGATCAGGACAGGAACAAATTGATCCTGCTGCTTGATTTTGAACCAAGACAGGTTAACTTGTACTTCTTCACTTTGGTGGTGATAACTTCCTCATGAGACGGTCGAGTTGGTGTCCTGTCCTCAGTGCCAGCTGTCCTGGCCAAACCCTCAGTCTGGTTGGTTCAGCATTTGATGCTTGGACTTTTGTGTTCTAGGTTTATTTGGGGGCAGAGCTGTGTGTTTTCTAAGAGAAGCAGGATCATGTAACTAATGAAAGTGAGGATTTATGGAGAGAAGTTGAACCCCTGCTGTTAATCAGAGTAAGAAAAGTTCAAGCAAACCAGAGAGGTTGCTGTTTTGAGCCCGTGGGGTTCTACCTTCCAATTTTCCGTCATTTTTTCAGAAGAGGAAACTGGGGCTCAGAAAGATTAAGTAACTTGCCCAAGGCTCTATAGCACTGGTGGTGTGTCACCTGTTTGAGGGCTGTGGCCTATAAGACACAGTGTTCCCATGCCATGCACACTTTGGGAGCTCTAGCAAGGGAGTGGAATGATTGGTGATTGTAGCACAACCCTCCATCTGCACCAGACTCATCTGTGGAGCTCAAAGTTTAGGTATTTTGCTGCTTGTGGTTGGCATCAAATCAAGCATTGGTAGAAAGGGTAAAAAACAATCTCTGTGCTTTTGTTACTTAAGCGACCAACAATACATTGCTTTTTGTGGAAGGTGGGTGCAGTTAAGGCCTGTACCCAAGGAAACATGTCACACGTGGGTCTCCTGGAACTGCTTTGATGCTGTGGGTAGATGTAATGAGAAGCAGGGCCAGTTTTTTTTGTTTGGTTTGTTTTTTTTAAATTATGGGAATGTTATTTTATTCAGAACCCTGACCAAACAGGATTTCCACTTAACCAAAAAAACGCTGAAATTTTCTGATATGTTCCATTATTCAGAAGATATATATATATACATATAAATACACACACACATATATGATATGCATGATATAACAGACAAAAACAGTGTGATTCTAATTAAAAGATATACATGATTAGGAAAAAGATGAGAAAGAAATATATCAAAACCTAAATAATGATTATCTCTCCAGGTAATTAACATTAAAATAATACTTTTCTCTTTTCAATATCCTTTAATAATAACCATGATTACCATAATAATCAGAAACAGAAATGTAAACTCAAAAGTTATACAGGGATTTAAAAATATTTTTTTCCAATTCCCCTTTCTTTTCTCTATTTGTTTTTACAATGAATTGATATTTAGTAAATTCACAGAGTTCTGCAACTACCACCACCATCTAATTTTAGAACATTTCCATCACCCCAAAAAGAAACCTCAGGCCCATTTGTACTAACTCTTCATACCTACTTCGAGTACTAGGCAACAACTAATCTACTTTCTTTTTCTATAGATTTGTGTTTTCTGGACATTTCTATAAATGGCATCATACAACATGGCCTTTTGTGTCTGGCTTCTTTCACTTAGCATGATGTTTTTGAGCATCCATGTTATAGCAAGAATCAGTACTTCACTCCTTTTTATAGCTGAATAATATTCCATTCAGCTGATGGACCACATTTTGTTTATCCATTCACTAGCTAACGGACATCTGGGTTGTTTCTACTTTTTGTCTGTTATGAATAATGCTGCTATGAACACGTGCATACAAGGGACCAGATTTTCACATGCTACAATGTCCCTAGACTAGTAAGACAAGACCCCAGTGCACCTCCTCAAGAGAGTCCCCTTAGAAGAACAGGGACCTGGTCTTTCCACATTTGGCTGGACTGGCTTCATATGCAGAGGAGGTTGAATCTTAGCAAGAACTTTCAGAAGCTGGCCCTGAGAAGTAACGGAAGGTAGTAAATTTTTCTAGTCAACGGGCCTAGAGGCGTGTGGCATGTGTCTTACCTTGGGAATCATGAATTTTCTATGGGGAATAGTGTGCACAGTGAGGATGCCTGCTTGAAGAATAAAATGCAGGAAGAGAAGGTGAGAGGAGGGAAAGACAGGAAGCTCACTTCTGAGCGCCACGGGCTCTGAGCATCAGGACTGCTCTCCGTCATCATCCTATTGTAATAGGTACCTGGTACCTACCTGCCTGGTAGATTTTTGTGAGTGTGCGTGGTGGAGGAAAATGCAGTGTTTATCATAAATTGCCACACAAGGAGAATGGGTGGCTCATGCTCAAAAAGCCTAAACTCCCCTGGTTGAGTTTTGAATTAATTTAGGTTGATTTGAAAAAGCTAAGGATGTGTTGCTCTTTCCATGCATGTAATCATATGTGTTTATATTTCCATACGTTTCCTTCTATTCTTGGAAAGTGTCCTCCTTTCCCCCACCTAGGGCAGAAAGAAGGGTGTGTGGCGGATGGGGTCTGTGGAACTGGGGCTCAGAGTAGGGAGTCCACCCCAGGAACAAGGAGGGAGACCTCAGCTGGGTGTCCCAGGAAAGCCTGAGGCCTAAACTCTGGGAGGGAAATCAGGAGGAGGGGCCAATTCATGAGGAACCACAGTTCAGATGCAGCCCCTGACTGAAGGCTGGGCACCCCTGCTAGATTCTGAGGCTTGTCTTTCAGGGCGGAATGCTTGGGTGGGGCAAGCTACTCCCCCCAAGTTCCTTCCGCATTTCTGGGCATCTGTTGAACCTTTGCTAAGCAGCTGTGAGCAAATAAATGTCACACTTCTTATTTCATGTGAACAGGGCTCTAAGCTCTCTTTACCTTTGCTCAGAAATGGGCGTGAACCAGGATTCTTCTCTGTATGGTCCCCCTTCGTACTGCTTAGTTCATCCCTGTGTTCTATTTACTATGGTTTGCAGGATGAGTATTTTACAGATCTTTTTTTTTTTTTTTTTTTTGGCATGTGCCCTGTAAGCCAAGAATCTCGTCGCATTTTAATTCATAAGCATTTTTTATTGCTTTGTTAATAGAGATCTTACCAATCTCATTTTATATTTTGAAAACAATTTAATAGTAAACCAACCAAAAACCTGGTAGAAAATAGATTTGCAAACTACAGTGCCAGGTTTCCACGGGTGATACTCGATGTAGAGCTGAGGCAATTATTCACATAATTCAGACTCAAAAATTCTTTTGGAGGAGAAATAATGTGAAACCTGAACTGTTTAAAAAAAACAAATTCCACCTTTTGGCTTTTTTTGTTTCCGTTTTACAGACTTTAAAGAAAAGGCCAAAGTAGGGGAATAGTTGATTTGGAGGCCATGTTTAAACATGACAGTTTTATTTTATTCGTTCAGCCAATAATTATTTATTGGGGCTCTGCCCTGTGTCTTACTGGATATGCACAAAAATCAACCGTACAGGGTGCCTGTTCTTGAAATGTTAGCAGTGTGGCAGGAACAGATATGTAAACAGATGCAGGATAGCACTTTAAGTGCGGGAAGAGACGTTAGGATAAAATGTCACGGGAGCTTGTGGCATGGAATAATTAATTAACTGTCTGGGGACAGTTCCAAAGGCTCCATGAAGATATGGCTTAGAAGTGAGAATACTTTGTGTAGCTGGAGAAGGTTGTTCTAGACAGAGGGAATCATGTGGCTATTTTGCGGGAATAAGTTTTTGTAGACTTTTAAGCAGGATGCTGGCTTTGATAAGAGCAGGGGATGCTGGAGGCAGGGAAAAGGAGACAGGGAAAGTGAGAGCTGGACTGGGAGCGATGGGGCAGGAGCCTCAGTGGGGATGGGGTTCCAGCGTGGGGACCGTGCAGGTGGTGATGCTATGACCCAAGCTGGGGAAGAGGGAAGAGCAAGGAGTAGAAGCTAAGAGACCCCTCGGCAGGATGGACTGAGCTGGCATAGATGGGCACCGCAGACCGTATTTTAATGCCCAAGTCAGCTTTTTTCCCCAGTAACGTTTGAAAATATTATGTTTAAGATGGTTGATTTGGCTGGTCAACATGGAAATGTCCTGCTGTCAGGTAGATGAAGGGTGGCTTAAGTCTCCCCATTCAGACAGAAGGAAGCCCCATGAATTGATGCCCATGTCGAAGGCAGCATTTTCTGGCTAATTCTCTGATTTAGAGCCCTATTCCGAGTGAAGGGCTCTGCAGCCCGTCCCTTCTCTAGAAAAATGCTCAGACCACCACAAGGGTGGTCGTCAGATGGCATGTCATAGTTTGCTTCAGACACTGACGATTCTGCAATGATAAGTTTAGAAAAATCAGTCCATAACTCAGCTCAAGTGGGTAGGCTTAAATATTTAAGTTTTACAATATTAAAGTCCTTACAAAGCACCAAACTGGCTTAATTGGGTTGCCATCATCAACTGATGGCTCGATTTTATCCAAACTAGCATCTTTTCAGTAGAATTAATCTAAATAATTTTACTACATCCCCTAAGCAGTCTTGGTTGATCTACACAAAGAGGCATCTTTTTGAAGTTCAGATCCCTGTCATCCCCAGTTTGGGGGCCGTTGTTATCCTGTCATTTAGCGGTCATTTCACTATGGGGCCGAATAACTTTTTTTCTCTTTTAATCAATGTAAAAGTATTTTGCACAATATTTCAATTTAGAATCAGTTTGCATTATCAGAACGTCTATTATATAGGAGACTGAGGGAAAAGACAGGTTAGGACCTGATATATCTTAGCTTATGAAAAATCATTATCTTAGTCTATTCCATTTTACTTTTACAGCTATTGTACTTGGTTCTCTATCTGGGTCTTCTTGGTAACCCACAGCACATTTTTCACCGACAGACTCAAACATACTTTATACAAGTTGCTAAGTTACGAAAACATGCTGCTGAATTTAGCGATAATTGGGTTTGTTTTTATGCTATCATTCCCTTATTCTTTTGAGTGAAAATAGATGGGGATGTGACAAAGGCTTCCTATGGATGCTAGAGACAGTATGCGTTTCCTGGTTCAAACTATTTTGTATGCACCAAGCCTTAGTAAGAAAGAGGGATAATTTTTTTCTTTTTTCTTTAAACTCTCTGCATAGCCTGGGTGCTGGGAGCAAGGGCACTTGTACTTCCTGAAGCAAAATATTTGTCTTTGGCATTTGGAGTCACAATTTAGAACTTCTCTGAGGGCATAAGAGCCATTCAATAACAATCATGGAATGCTGAGCCCTGCACAATTTCAGAACAGGAGGAGGAGTGAAAGACGAGGTCACAGGTGAGGAGGAGGCAGGAAGGCCAGCCCGATAGAGTCCTGAGCAGGAGGCAGTAAGCCAAGAAGCACCAGCCGGCCACGCCTCTTTGCCCATGACAATCTCCAGGGGGATTCCAGAACTCTTACAAGAAACTGCTTGTGGCAGTTTTCGGCCCACATAAGACAGTGAGACTAACACTTGACCTTTCTGGCGATTACCTGAGCAGCAACGATAATCACACTGGGGTTTGCCCGCTGCTAATTGCTGCTGCTTTGGCCCCGTCAGCACATCCCCAAAGGGATGCCACCTGACTGCATTCCTGAATGTCGTCTCGTCTCTCCATCTTGGTATTTTCCTTAACAGTCATTATTTTTTTTCCCCTTTCTTAACACATGCCAGAAATTCTGTGTTCGTTAAGTCTTTAATGAAGGAGTTCCTGTACTCTGAAAGCACTAATCTGCACCACATAAGGTAAGTGATGATATTTGTTTCTAAAGGTAAACTGCTCGCCAACACGGAAGGTCACACCGTATTGATCTGTAGGATGAAAGGCTTTACTGTGCCAATCATTCAACCGCAGCTATTTCTACTTTAGCAAAACAAGAGCACTTCGCTTATAATAAAACAATGTTGTTAGGTAATTTATAGCTCATTAAAACTGATAACAGTGTCCAAAAAGTGCCTTGTACATCCTTGAGTGTCCTGTGGGTTACAACCTAGCCTCTATCTGTAAGGAGTGATTAGTGTGTTTCTCTCCCCGAATCATCCATGACCTGCGCATTATCAATATTACTGTGAAGCGCGATTCTGGAATCTATATAGACTTGCTTTGGGGCCCCACAAGCAAACAGGTCCAAAGAATTTTAAATTTCTATGAACTCAGAACAGATTTCCAGCCCTGTATCTGACTATCTTTTTACATTCCTCCATTCTGATATCACAGTTTCTAGTCTCTAAGAGGTACCTAAAAAGTATATTCTCTTTCTGTGCTGCCTTACCATTGTTCTGAACTGAATAAGTAGAGCTGTGTGTAGGACTTATGATGGGGTCACTTCGCTTTTTGCCAAGTGTTACAGGGACTGCAGAGCGCATGCTTCACCTTGTTCTGTCTGCAGACATCCTGTCATTCACCTCTCCTGGCAGTTTTGCCACCCCCCGCCCCCAGCAGCTGGGGATTGTCCTTCCTTAGAATGACAAGATGCTGAGAGTCTAGCTTTAGCGTAACAGATACTTAGAGAGCACATGAATGGTCACAGCCTCTTGGGGAAGGCACAGTGGACAAGGGACATGCTCTCTGTGTAGCCATATATATATTTTTTCTTAAATTGTATTGAAATATAGAAACTTTCATGTTTCCACAAATACACAGCTTGAAGAAATTTCACAATCTAAACACACCCATGTAGTTAGCCCAGTATATACAAGATCAAGAAACTCCTCCACAGTTCCTTAAAACGATAAAAATAGAGCTACTGTATGATCCTGCAATCCCACTCCTGGGCATATATCTGGAGAAAACCATAATTCGAAAAGACACATGGCACCCCAATGTTCACTGCAGCACTATTTACAGTGGCCAGGACATGGAAGCAACCTAAATGTCCATCAACAGATGAATGGATAAAGAAGATGTGGTACATATTTACAATGGAGTATTACTCAGCCATAAAAAGGAATGAAATAATGCCATTTGCAGCAACATGGATGGACCTAGAGATTATCATACTAAGTGAAGTCAGACAGAGAAAGACAAACTTCATATGATATCATTCATATGTGGAATCTAATTTTTAAAAATGATACAAATGAATTTATTTACAAAACAGAAAGAGGCTTACAGATATCGAAAACAAACTTATGGTTACGAAAGGGGAAAGCAAGGGGAGGGATAAATGAGGAGTCTGGGATTAACAGAGAGACACTATCATATATGAAACACATAAACAACAAGGACTTACTATATAACACAGGGAACTACACTTAATATTCTGAAATGACCTATAAGGGAAAATAATCTGAAAAAGAATATATATATTCTTTTATAGCTATATACATAGTTATTTACAACATTGTATATCAACTTTACTTCAGTAAAAAAAAGAGCCCTTCCACAACGTAATCTGGAAGCATGGATTAGTTTCGCCTGTTTGATCTTCATATAAATGGAATCATTCCATATGTGATCTTCTGCTTCAGCCTTCTTTCTGCTCAATGTTATGTTTGCAAGATTCATTCATGTTGCTGTGAGTAGCTGCACATCATTCATTCTCAGCGCTGTATAGACCCAATTGTGTGCCTGTTCCACCATTTATTTATTCTACTCTTGTTGGACATTTGGATAGTTTCCAGTTTTGAACTATCCTGAGTAGTGCTGTTATTTACATTCTGGCATAGGGGTTCTGGTGAACAGATACACACATTTCCGTTGGATGTGCAGCTAGGCACGTAATTCCTGGATCATAGGGGATGCATATGTTCACCCTTAGTTGATACTTGCAGTTTCCAGGGTGGTTGTATGAGTTTACTCTTCTCGGAGCTGGATATGAGAGTTCTAATGATTTCATATCCTTGCCAACACTTGGCATTTTCCATCTTTTCAGTTCAGTCATTTTGAAGGTGTGCTGAGTATTGAATTTCATTGCATTTCCTTGATCAGTTTGTATTTTAGTTTATATCTGGATAGTTTAATTTTTATTTTGATGAATGAAGTTGAGCATCTCTTCATATGTTTATTGGCATTTGTATATCCTCTGTTGTGAATACCTGTTCAAGTTCCTTACCCATTCCTCTTTGAGTGGTGTCTTTCGCATACAGATTGTAGGATTCCTTTATAATATAAATACCTCCTACTTTGTGGGTTACCTTTTTACATTCTTGATGGTATAATCTGATGAACTGAAGTTCTTAATTTTAATATAATCTATCATTTTTCCCCTTTTGTCGTTAGTACTTCTGTGTCCTGCTTAAAAAAACTTTGCCTATGCCAAGGACATCAGTATGTTCTAATATGTTTTTCTCTAAAAGAGGTATTATTTTATCTTCCATATTTTGACCTGTAACATATTTAGAATTGGTTATTATATATGGTATAAGAGAGGGGTCAGGATAATTCTTTTCATATGTGTGTCCCATTAACCCAGCACTATTTATTGAAAAGACCATGCTTTCTCATCTGCACTACCATGTTGTCCTTGTCATAATCAGGGACTGTATATGTGTGGATCTGTTTCTGAACTCTCTATTCTATTTCATTGGTCAGTTTTTTCTATCTTTGAGCAAACACCACACAGATTGAATTATTAAAGTTTTCTTTTTTTAAAAAAAAATTTACTATTTATTTATTTATTTATTTATTTATTTATTATTTTTGGCTGTGTTGGGTCTTTGTTGTTGCGTGTGGGCTTTCTCTAGTTGCGGCAACCGGGGGCTGCTCTTTGTTGCGGTGCGCGGGCTTCTCATTGCAGTGGCTTCTCTTGTTGCGGAGCATAGGCTCTAGGCGTGTGGGCTTCAGGAGTTGTGGCGCATGGGCTTAGTTCCTCCGCGGCATGCGGGACCTTCCCGGACCAGGGCTTGAACCCGTGTCCCCTGCGCTGGCAGGCGGATTCTTAACCACTGCAGCACCAGGGAAGTCCCTGAATTATTAATAGTTTTCTAATAGGTCTGGATATATGGTAGTATCAGTCTTCCAACTTATTCTTCAAGATTTCCTTGGCTATTTTTAGCCCCTTGTATTTCCATATGAATTTTATAATCTGTTTCTTCCCCTTCTTCTCAAAACAAAAACCTGGGATATTGCTTGGTATTGCACTGAATCCTTTAGGTCCATTTGGACAGAACTGACATTTTAATAGCATTCAGTCTCCTAATCCATGGATATGGTATAGGTCTCTATTTACACAGGATTAAAAACTCTTAGTAGTGTTTTGTAGTTTTCAATATAGTCTTTGTGCTGTGTCCTCACGTGGTGAAGGAAGTCTCTGGGACCTCTTCTATAAGGGAATTAATCCCGTTCATGAAGGCTTCCATCCCCATGGACCTCCCAAAGGCCCTACCTCCAAATACCAGCACACTGGGGATTAGATTTCAACATGTGAATTTTGAGGGGGACACAAACATTCAGTCTATAGTATCAGCCATCCCATCCTCCAATCCCTCATACCTTCAAAATCTGGCAAATGTCTTAAAGAGAGAATGGTTGTGTGTTTACGGTAGGTTTGCTTGCTTTGTTAGGTCTTTGTTTCAGTGAGACCCCAGGAGATTTTATTCTGCCCTTTAAAAAGCATTATCTATAACCATGTGCTTAAGAGCCCTCAAGTTTTCACTTTTGTCACGTCAGCCACATGACCATTACAAGTGTTTCTCATTTATTTCTTTCCATCCTGGGCCCTGCCTGGGTCAGGCCTGATCCTCACCCAGAATCTAAAACAGCCCCAGAGAGAAAAAAATGGCTGGTGGCCCCACACTCTTTTTAGAATGGTTCTTTCTTCTTTCCTATTTTAGTTTTTAGTTGAGTTAGGCTTCATTGCTTCTGCACCTCTCTGATGCCTTTACATTTAAGATTTTTGTAATCTACCCAGATTTTTCTAGTTTTTGCAGTGGGGACATTGGTCTACTACATCCTACCATAAAGTTCCCATGGCCATATATTTTATTGACATGTTTGGGCATAAATTCCTGAGTGACTCCTTGTTTGGAGAAAATCAATTTATTTTGCTTTAGCTTCCCTCATTTTGTATGACAAAAATTCCTTATTCTTTCATTCCATCAAATACACTGAATTTCTATAAAATTAATAAAATCAAATGCTTACTTTGTATAACATTGAGCCATCAGTTAGTACTATTAACTTTGACCTAACAGCACTTACTGTTGGTTTTTCCTGGTTAACCATAATATCTAGAGATAAATTTTCAGTGAGTGACAAAAACGAGCCTTTAAACAAAAGTTACTCTGATTTATGAGGTCTTTGAAAATTTATTCTCTTTTTGCTCTAAGTCTTTTGGGCCTTATTCAAGATTATCATCTCTAATGATGGTTCTATATAGTAATGCCAACTTGTTTTTTATTTATCATTCCATCTTCAGGGACATTTCTATCCTTTGGAAACATCTGTGACATCAGATTTGAATTTCCTTGCCTGATATTAGTATTAACAGAGTTGGATAAGAAATAGATTTCAAACTGCATTATTTCTTGAGAACCATTCTCGGCTGTATTCCTTCCTGTCTATAACCCCATTGGGGTGGGACTGACATTTATTGAACATTTAATATTGCTTTTGATGGAGAGTGTAGAGGGCACAGCACTTCATTGTCTCACGACAACCTCATAAGTAGAAATTATCTTCCTCATTTTGTAGAAGTATTATAGAAACTGAGCCTCAGAATCTATAACCAGCTTGCCCAGTCACACCTGGAGAGAAGAATCCTGTTTCCGACAAAAATTAAAGTGTATTTCATTTCTAGTTTTTTGGATGAATAATTGCATAAAATATTTTATAAGGCAATGATAACTAAACTATTTGCTGGGTTTCAAACTTCCTTCATGGTGTTCTTAGCTGAGAATTTTCTCTACAAGTACAGATACTTTTACGTAGTACAGAACACTGAAATCAGTACTTTAGCTGATCTATAATTGATACTTTTTGTTTGAAAGCATTTTAAAATTCTTGGCTTTTTGTCCTCCACTGTTGATGCCCTTAGAACTCCTGTCTAGACCTATTCCTTCTACAAAACTTATCTGTTCTGAAGGCGACAATCTCTTGCATTGTGACTCCCTGAGTAAAGCCTCCTGGCCTCTATTTCAGGCCCACATCGCAGTGTCTCATGGGATCATCTCAACATCCACCCCATAAGGACAACATGGGAACAATCCTTTGAAACCAGTTCCATTTCTATTAATGGACTAGATTTCTCACTAGAAATCTTCGTTTTACCATTCTCTCTTTCATATTGGGTATGGGTTGTTGTCAAAGCCTTGTTTTTTCCATCCAGATGTTTTCTAGATTCATCCTTTCTAGTTTGTTTCTGTTGCCAACAGGCATACCTTGACCCCTTCAACTAAGATACCTGCTATGTCTTACAATGTTTCCCAGCTCCAGACTCACTCCACCCAAACGACTTCCACTGCTTCTCTAACCTTGATTTCTGCACAGCTTTCTAATACCTCCTTGCCTCATGTCTCATCATGATCTGATTGATTTTCTACACCGCCATGGGGGTTAACTTTCTAAAGTACAGCGTTTATTCTTGAGGAGTTTGATAACCAAATCAAACTCCTTGGCATAGCATATGGAGCGTTTCATGATCTATTTCATGATCTATTCCACATATACATGAGTGCCTGCTCTAAGTAAGGCACTGTGATAGGAGCTGGGCATTCCACACAAGACCTAGTAACCTTATCTCTGTAAATATGGAGCCTCCAGTAATGCCGACCAATGCTTAAGTGTCTCACATAGCCACCTTCCTTCAGGCTTCTAGTAGAATGCCTTCCCTTTTCTCAACCTATCCTTCATCACTCGGTTTAGAGATCCCCTCAACCAAGAAGCTCCCCGTGACCACCTCTGAGGCTGGATGAGGGGCTCCTCTGGGCTTGGTTCCAGTAGGACAGCTGTGACAGTGTACTGCCACCTTCTGTTTGTTAGCCTAACTTGCCAAGTAACTCATTAGCTCGCTGAGCACAGGGACAGTGTATTATTCGTCGTTGAGTCTCCAGGACCAAGCACAGTGTCTGGTCCAGCTCTCTGCTGATGAATGTCCATGTGCTATTTCATCATGTCAGTTTCCTCCTCAAGAACTTACGGGATCCTTTGGGTGGCTGCTCTGTCAGATGACTTGCCCGGATTTTGAGATGTCTTGAAGATATGACTTTTCCGTATACGTCCAAATAGGTTTCTACATATTTACTCACAGTGGATGTAACCCTCCTCTTTCCTTTTCTTACCTCCCATGCCACACTCCCTTTTAATTTTGACTCCTCTGCTCTATGCCCTCAGGCACCCCGACCTCCTGACCTGATTTATCCAAATCCTGTCTTTCAAGGCCAGACTCAAAGGTTGACTTCACTGTGAAACCCGCTCTGCCTACTGGGTGCCACACTGATCACTCACTTCGTAGACACGTGCTCTCCTACTTGGTCTTGTGTAAGTACCCAGCCTCTGAGAATTCTTAGTTCACCCGTTATTGGGTAATGAAGGCACATATAAAGAACCCTATAAAATATTCATTTTGATATACATATAGGACTCAAAACCGAATCTTCAGCTACGAACAGCTGACTTTTAGGAATTACAGGGAGAGCAAAACTTCGTGTGTGATTGACACAGCAGACATCTTAGCTTAACTTCGTGTGTGATTGACACAGCAGACATCTTAGCTTAACGTACCCGGAAACCGACTCTTATTCCCTCCGTCTCAGCCAATGGCAAATCCTGTTAGCTCTGCGTCTGAAATATACAGAGTATCTCCAGAATCGGACCCCTTCTCATCCCCTACTCTATTATCGGTCCAAGCCACCCTCTTTCCTAGGTTGCCCTCGGCCTCCTAAGAGGTGTCCCTACTTCTGTCCTTGTCTCCTACGTCGGATCTCAACAGAGCAGCAGAATGACCGTGGCACTTTGAAGTCTACTCAGAACTTGGCTTCGGCACCCCATTTCCACATGAAGTAGAAGCCAAGGGTTGTAGAGAGGCCCACGTGACCCTACGTGATCTACATTCCCATCCCCTTCATGTACTGCTGCCCTCTCTGCTCCAGCCCCCAGCCTCCTTGTTCTTCCCTTCGATTGCTTCAGGGGCCCCATCCCCACTTTCCCCATGTTTTTACTCAGTGTCACTTCCTCAGTGAGCCTCTCAGGGCTGTCTGGTTCAAACTGTAGCATCCTTTCATTTGCTATCTCTTTTTCCTGTTTCATACATAAATAGTATACTTTCTTTTTTTTTCTGAATAGCATGTGTTTTACTCAGTTTCCTTCCGTTCTCCATGACTGGGTCAGCTGCACGAGGACAGTGATTTTTGTTTGTTCACGACTGTATCCCCAGTGTCTGGAACAGAGTCTGAGTTGTGGATATTGCATTATTAGCTTTTGAACGAACAGCAATTGTTCTGCGCTTATGAAGCTACCAGCTGAGGGGACCTGATGTCTTTCCATGGTGCATATCATAAAAGGAAAAAAGCTGAGGGAACAATTCAATTGTCAGGGTCGGTGATGTCCTCTGGGACTGCCTTTCAACTTGCATTAGGTAAAAAAAACCCTCCTTGTAGATGAGAACATGACACCAAGATGAAGGACACCAATGTGGCTTCCTAGCCTTGGCGCCTACTTGAGACGGAGCACAGTGAGCTCACTGCTCTGACCCCTAACTAGACGAAGACCCAGGGATTCCAGGACTCACGTGTGTTTACACATTTGCTTTCCTTGCCCCCCCACATTTAATTCTTCCCAAGCACACCTTTAGGTATATCAGAAGAAATGTAAAAATATATTTATAACTGCAAAGTATTCACTTATTGGCATTTAAAAAATTACTCACCACTGTCGATTGCCAGGAAGAGGGCAGTGTATACGCTGTTATGGACGAATGGGGACTCGCGGTCCAGCACAGCAGTGGTGTCAACAGTCCCGTTGATGGGGTTGATATTCAGCCAGCCTGCTGGGTCCTTGTAAACAGAATACCTGAAAAAAAAAAAAATCCCCAAACGACGTCAGCTTACATTCAAAATAGATTCAAGAAATGTTCAAGGAGTACTGGGCACAAGCTCCCAGGTTAGCTGCCAGATAATTCTTAATACAAATCCAAAAACATCATTATAGCACAGTTGTTCATTCAGAAAGTAATGACTGACCATTAACTCTGGGCCTTTTCTGTTTTAAACATTTTGTACATGCACCTCCTTTATTCCTCATGACAAGCCTGGGAGGAAGGAGCTCTTATTTGCCCAGCTCTCATAGAGGCAGAGTTCATAGCCTGTCTCCTGAGTCCAAGACCAGTTTTGTTTTTTTTGCTTTTACACCTTGGATGCATCTGGTATGCAGACTAGGCAGGAGAAGCTCTGTCATGAAGGTACAGGCAAGGCACATGGACGCTTGGAGGAAGAAGTAATTATCTCTGATGGAGGGTAACCCTGGGGTCCTCACAGAGGATGATGCAGTATCTGAACTAAGACAGAAGGAATGGGGGGATATTGTCAGAGAATGAGAGGACAGACACATCAGGAAAAGAGAAGAAGATGAATTAACATATGGAACAGAGATATCACTAAAAATGTAAGTCCCACAAGAGCAAGGATATCTGTTCACTGTCATGACCCCAGCTCCTAGAACATTACTTAGCACATATACAACACTCAATAGACAGTTGCTGAGTCAATGTTTAGGGACCAGAAGGTAGATGGTTGTGGTTGGAAAACAGCTTCTCTAGGGGAACCTGAAAGAAAATGACTTTGGAGAGACAAATTATAAAGAACCTGAACCACTGTAGTACAGGGTTTGGATTCTGGATGACGGAAACCATCAAAGAATTTTAAAATGTTATTTTTGAGGTTGTTGTAAAAGTTAATACATGCTCATTGTAAGAAGTTCAAACAATATAAATGTACATTAAGAAAGAAATCAAAGTCTTATATATCAGGGAGACTGACCGAGCATGCCCCAGATTTCTTTCAACTGGGTGGCGTGGTATACCTGGGACTGTCCCAGTGACACCTTGCTACTGCTCCAGCCACGTTAGTACTTAAGCCAGAAAGATGCTTGCTGGTGTTTTTGCCATTCCCTACCCACCAATGTTTGGAATTCATGTCCCTGAAGAGACATGAGAACTGTTAGTTCATCAGTCTTATACAGATGCCTGAAGTTGACCATCTCTGCCTTATACTGCCAGCTTTGGTTCCAAGAATGTTCAAAACTGGATTTAACCAACAAGATGGCAAATCTCCGAACGAAGAGTTTGGGGCAGATTACCATCCTAGTCTTCACAGTGGAAAAGATGTCCACGTCCTAATCTCAGGAACCTGTGATGTTACCCTACATGGTAAAAACTTTGCAGGTCTAATTAAGTTAAGGATCTTGAGATGGGGAGATTTTTTTAGATTATTGGGAGAGGAAGGGGCTAAATGACAACCACAGGTGTCCTTATCAGAGGGAAACAGAGATTTGAGACACACAGAAGAGAAGGCCATGTGACCATAGAGGCAGAGACTGGAGTGATGCAGCCACTTGAAGCTGCAAGAGATAAGGAAGGGTTCTCCCCTAGAGCCTTTAGAGGGAGGATGGCCCTGCTGACACCTTGATTTTGGCCCAGTAAGACTGATTTTGGACTTCTGGCTTCCAGAAGAATAAATTTCTGGCCACCAAGTTTGTAGTAATTTGTTACAGTGGCAATAGGAAATTAACACAGTAGATGTAATATCCCCACTTACGGATGAGGAAACTAAGGCACAAACCACACAGATCCTAGGATTGTAAAGTCTGGACATGGGCCCAGGTGGTCCGACCCCAGAGCCTATGTTCTAAACCCCCATGCTAAGCTGCTTCTCAGCAGAAGATACGCCCTGAATTTTGAGAAAAAGTTAGCTCTGAGGATAGAATCAGGGCTCCTCTAAGTATAATGGGTCCGATTATTCATGTGTAGGAGAGACCAAGGGGCCGTCCACAAATGTGTGGCCAAGGAGACAGGGATCCACCAAGGTTCCTCGTCCCTGACTTGAGGTAATCTTGGACGGCTGCAGCGTGACTATCTCCTGAGGGAGGCTGTGGTCACTGAAAGGAGGGGTGGTCAGCTGGTCCTTGAGAAGGGGACCGGGGAATAAGAAACATGGGCTAGCAACGGGAACAGGCATCCCAGGAGCCTCTGGTTGCAACTCAGCTGCCTCACAACAGGCAGCACTGCAGTTGTGTCCCAGCCTCACCACCAGCGAGGGAGACCCTCCACTGGCTCCCAGGCTCTGCTGCAGCCTCAGCACCAACCCCCGGACGTCTCTGGGCTTCTCAGAGGCACTGACAGACCCTCTGACACAGAATTCTCATTTTAATTCATAGATAGGCACTCCGGTTTATTTCAGCCGCTTGTGAACTTGAGTCACACGAACAGACCCAAGCATCTCTGTGCGCACCCATCAAATTCAGTTTTTATACTGAGAGCAGACGGGCCAGACCTGGGACTGCAGAACAGCACCAGGAAGAGGACCCTGCAAATGCTTCCCGGAAGGCATCGGATCCGGTCTTCAGTGTAACAGCCTCAGGGGCACAGCATCTGTTACCGAAGGCACGTCCGTATGCCCGACGCCGAGTGAGGCCAAACAATACCAAAACGTCGGAGTCTGGAGCAGACAAAGGTTTACTGCAGGGCCAGGCAAGGAGACGGGTGTCTCATGCCTTAAAAAGAAATCCAAAATCCCCAAAAGCTTTCAGCAAAGCCCTTTGACAGGAAAGGTGAGGGAGGGGCATGGTTAGCCGTTGCAGACTTCTTGGTGCCGGATCCTTTGTACTTGAGGTCAGGTCACCGGCAGGTCACGGTGTTCCTGTAAACCTCCACCAAAACAAATGTTACTCTCTGTTCTGACAAGAAAGAGCAAGGTCCCAAGGCTCAACTTTCGCCCTCTGAGGTCCAGGCCCTGGCTGAGAGGAGGGGGTCCCCGCGGGGGCCAGTTACCCTGCCCCGGAGCGTTTGTCCAGCACCCAGGCTGGGTCCTCCGGCCAGTGCCCAGGCCCGGCTGAAGAGGCAGATCTCAGCTGGCAGCGCCCTCAGGGCCAGGACCCCAGACCCCGCCCAGCCGTCATCACTGAGGGAGCCAGGCACCCAGGACCCCGCCGGCCCTCAGGCTTTTCATTTAACCTGGAGAGAACCATTTGTATGGGATCAACAGGAGTACACGTTGCAGCAAATACCAACCAGGTGAATTCCCAGCTCGCGACTATTGCCCTGCTTTGAGAAGAGCCCCAAACACAGAGGCGGACCTTAAGTAATGCTGTGCGCTGTCCTCGCAACTTAACCCTGACCTCTGGCCACCTCCTACGGGGAGACAACTGATCTAAGCTGGACCAACGGAGAGACTGAAGCTGGTTGAAGCTGGTACCTAAATGGCAGTTTCCTCTACTCCCGTTGCTGAGGCCTCCATGGACCTCGACCCACGGAGACCGCCGTTGCCATTAGGTCGCGGAGGTGGGGATGCGGAAGGGGTTTGCAGCTTCTTTAAGGCCTGGGCCCGGCCAGTGGGCGGCCGTGGTGAGGGCTCTGGAGCTCTGCGGGACACAGCCCCTAGCTCACCCGCCGACCCCGGGGACAAGGCCATGACGCGGAAGACCAGTGCGAGGCCGACTGTTGGCGGAGTGAGACCTCTAACCGCCCCGCTTAGAGTCTCGCGCTAGGTCTCGCGATAAGGACCGCGCGGCCGCTCCTCCCCTATGACACATCCATTTAATGAAATAGTAACAACACAGCAGCATGCAACGCCCAACTGAGCATTTACTAGGCGCCAGGCGCTGTTCTAAGAGCTTCCCGTATCTACTTTGTCAGCTTTCACATCAACCCTGTGGGGTCGATAATATTATTCCTATTTTACACATGAGGGAACTGAGAGGATGCTGGATGCTATAGATCTTATAATTGTCTTAATTTTTTCTATTAGTAAATTACAGGCCGCAGATTTCTTAGTTTGAACTTCAGTCATTTTAAACCGACTTGTATATTAAAAAAAACTTAAGTAGGATGTTTTTTTTTTTTAAATGTACCACTATGACTTTTTGCCAAGGAAAAAGATAAATATTGAATATTATTCCAGAGCAAAACCAAACCAAACCAAACCAACAACAACAAAACCCCTCAGGGCGATAAATGCCTTTGCCAAGGTCAACAGCTAGTGTGCAGCAAGGCTGGGATCTGAACTTGGTGCCAGGGCCCTGCCCAATCACACATGTAGCCAGCATCATGGGGGAGTTAAAAGCATAGACTTTGGAGTGAAAAAGACTTGGATTCTGGCTGTGTGACCTGGGGCGAGCTAGTCTCTGTGATTCTGTTTCCTCCCCTGTTAGGTGGGACAATCCCAGTGACCTCAAGGGTGGCTGTGAGGGCAAAGTGAGGCCTGACTCCAAGTGGCTGATGTGTGTGCCAGCGGCCACTGAGTCAGGCCCAGTGTGCTCTCTTTTGACGTGATCCACACCGACCTCAGAATATTCTGGAAATATATGACTCCACGAGCCCTGGGGAAACAAGGTTTTGAAGCTGAAACAGTGATGGGGAACAGATGGAGAGAATGAATGAGGCTAATGGAGGTTTTCCCACACTTCCTTGATGCCTCAATTATCATTTCCATATTTCTTGAAAACAGAAGAAATGTATTACTCATGAGAATGAACTGCTTTAAAAACACCAGCCTTTCACTTCGATAGTAATTTACACATACACCTGGCAAAATGCTATCTTCTAAGACCCATCTGAAATGTCTCCTCTGGGTCCCCCTGTTTGAGTTCCCCAGTTAGAAGAATTAGTCACGCCTTTCTCTAAGTCCTTATAGATTAAAATGCCTTTAAGAGCATCATATAGGCCCTATAGGTCTGCCACCTTCACCAACTTCTCAATGTCAGGAGGAGGTTAAAGTTGGCTATACTGCTGCATGCTTACTGTGCCTGGCTTTGTGCTAACCATTCATAGTCAGACCACATTTATTTCTGTGGTTCGCAACACCCTGATGAAGTGGGTATCATCGCTGTTATAAAGAAGAGACAACCAAGACTCAGAGAGGCTTAGCAACTTGTCCAAAGCAGCACAGCTAAGAAGTAGCCGAGATGGAATTAAACACAGGTGTGCCAGATTCCAGGCTCTGGATCTTAACCAGGATACTGTGTGTTTATGCCCAGGGACAGGTGTTGGCCATTCTGCATCCTCAGGGCTGAGCAGAGTGCCCGAACAGGTGGTCACCCAGTAGATGTTACTGCATCCTTTCTCTTTCAGTTGGAACAATCAAGGAAATGGAAAATGCAAAGAAAAGTGACATTTGTTTCCCATCTTATCAGGTAACAAGTTCACAGTTGATCCAGGAGTGATTTGTGGTGGTTCAACATATTTGAAATCATGAAAAATTTAAATGGATACTCAACTATCCATATTTTATTCCTTGATTAATCAACTCAGAGTTCAGATTATAAATAAAAACTGAATGAAATAATCTAGCTTTCCACATTGGCAAAGAATGCTCTTTGATTCTCCCGTCATTTTTTTGTTTTTTTTTGGTCTTACGCTGCCACAGTTTTGCAGAACAATAAACATGTTTGCTTCTTGAATAAGGAAAAGTTATATTCAGTAAAAAGCTTCCAGATGTTAATTGGAAGCTGTCCCCTAAGAACAATGCCCAGTGGTTTAGGCCTGTACCCATCCCATTTCCAGTGAAACCATGAGCTTAAGTGGTTTTACAGAATAATATTCCACTATTTTACTTTCCTTAAAAAATAATCAGGTCTCCATCGTTGTCCTATTTAATTGCATTTTTGCTGGGCCCTCTGTTTCCCTCTTTTAGTTGATGTATTTTGTTTGGCGCCTCTTCCCATCAGAGACCTTAGGGAGGTCTGCCCGTGCCGCAGATCTCCTTGATGCCCATCTTCCTGCGTCTCCTCAGAATCACAGCCACGGAGAGAGGAGGACGGGGCCATTCCATTTACTGAGAATTCCCAAGTGCCCAGGTGCTGGGTTTCACCGTGCCCACGCCCTCCAAACTAAGAGCTGCATGGAAGCCCCTGGAAGTAGGTGTGATCCTCCCCAACCCTGGAGCTTTTTACCCCAGAGGGGAAAACAGCTCAACACCTATCAACCGACCTGCCCTTCCACCTCCTGGCCTATGAGCCCTTGTGTCAAATCAGCCCTTTGGACTGAATGGCCAGGCACTCTGTAAGTTTTTGCATTTTCAAAGGTGTCTTTTTAATAAACCTTTAGTGCAAAAATACTGGCGTGCAAGATATTTTCTGTGCTTCTGGGCCTGAAAAAATGCATATGCCTTATTAAATTGGAATTTCCAGGCAATTTATCTGTAATGTGAGCTTTGCTTGTTACAGGGGAAGAAAAATCAAATCAAAAACAAGACTCATTTCAGTCCGTATGTAGCTTCACGGGAGCTGCCCGCGTGCTTGCCAAGGCTCGACCTCTGCCAGGTGTCAGCGTCGAAAGACACGGGGCAGGCTGATTAGTAGAGCAGGGCAGTGGGGGGGCGGGGAGGGGGGCACCTAACCACGGTCTGGGCCTGCTTCCCTCCTGGGAAGCGGGTTTACTGTCCGCAGGGCCCTGGCAGAGCAGGGAAGGAAGCCCCCAGGCCAGAGGCCCGGGCCTGGTATTGACAGGGAAGGACTTCCAAGCCAGGGGCCCAGCTCTCATGGGGGGGAACCATCAGAAATATCCCACGTAACGGCATGGATTTGTAGGGAGGGTTGGTATTTTTAGACCAACATATGAGCCTAAGTGCAGCTCATTCTCAAAGCGGAGTCAGTAAGGATGGGATTATGAGAGCCTGGAAAATGAAAACAAGGAAAGGGGAAATAGAGTGATTTTCTATTCCTACGGAAGGAAGCAAACAACCCTGTAAAACCACAGGGAAGAAAGGAAACAGTAGGTGTATACTCAGCTCCTCACTTAATTCCAGCCCAATGGGCCCCCTATGTTAGATGAAATATCTGCTTGGGTGATTCAAATCAACCATTTTATTTAAAAACAGAACTAGAAAGAATTCCCAGCAGAAGGAAATACAATGTTTTGAAATAGCTCATGTAGCTATGGCTCTGAGTACAAAGGAAAGGGCCTATTTCAAATCTCCTGACAAAACATACACAAGAGACTGAGGGGGCGGTGGATTCCAGAATCCTAGCTCAGTTACACAGCACAGGCCATCACAGCGTTTGTAGAAATCTGGGGGGCAGCGATCTCTCCCACTCCTGGGGAACCAGAGCCAAAGAAAGCAGTCTTGCTAACAGGAAGGACTTCTCAGGGACGGAGAGATGCCACAACCAGCAGACGTGGACAGGAAGAGCTGCCCAGATCCCTACCATGACAACAAGCAATGCCTAACCACACCTAAGGAGCTCACTTTCCACCCTTCAGTGGACGAAGGTAGGTTTGGTGTGAGTCCATTGTCTCTGCTCTGTCGCAGGAAGTAGGAGGTGAGATCATTAGGGATTATCTTTTGCTTGGACCACTCCAGTGCACCTGATTGTTGCTTCCATTCTACTTGCTACAGTCAATTCTTCCAAAAGTAGCCAACTGAAAATTGACCATTTTCAGTATATATCTCATATGATGTAAGTTCCTGCTCAGAATCCTCCAGTAACTTCCCTCTGGGCACAGAATAAAATCCGAACTCCTGAGCATGTCTCCAAGGCTTTGCCTAACTCTCCACCCACCTTTCATCTATCTCATTTGACTGTGTCTCTGGTACCTAGAAGAGTACCTGGCACACACTGAGTAGCTACTCAGTTGTTGGATGGATGAATGAATGAATGAATGAAGGAACAAGCCTTCTTCAACATGCTTTGACTGACCCAGATCCTGGGTGACCCAGAATTCTAAAGGAATTTTGTCCCGAGGTGCCCCATGGACAGACCTCTCAAAGAGGCTACGAGACCATCTCCCTCTCTCGTTACAGCCAAACTCCCACCTACATGCTGCTTCAGATGTGCCTTCATTGGGCTCTGACCTCACCCATGCTGTCAACAAGGGGATTAGTTAGATTAGCCTGTGTGTCAGGGGTCCTGAAGACCCCCCGCCCCAGGTTCAGTAATTCACTAGGAGGACTTACAGCCCTCAGGACATGGTCACACTCCTGGCTAAGATTTATCGCAGGGAAAGGATACAGAACAAGATCAGCGAGGGGAACAGGCAAATGGCGTAAAATCCAGAGAAATCAGGTACAGTCCTCTCCCAGGGGAGTCACACAGGATGAGCTTACTTCCCCAGCAATGAGCTGAGACAGCACGCGTGATGTGTTGTCTACCAGGGAAGCCCATTAGGGACTCAGGGCCCAGGTTTTTACGGGGGGCTGGCCATGCAGGCACCCTCTTCCTGGCAGGGAGCAAAATGGCTGACTTTCAGAAGGAAAGCAGGTGTCCAGCACAAACCATATTTTTTGGCACAAAGCCTGAATTCAGGCACAGTGAGCCCTCCTCCCAGGTAGGGTGCTGGGAAGCCTCCAGAAATCCAACCTTCCAGGCATCAGCCAAGGGCCAACCTTGCCAGCAGGCCTTTCTGGGGACAGCAGTTTCAGGCTCTTCTCTGCATGTTCCATGATCGGAACAAGGAGACTGATGGATCAAAAGAAATTCTACTTCTTTTTAGAAATCATTTAATTCCCGGTTCTCCTAAAACCATGTTAATTCTAGAGGCCACATATCCAAACCCTTGAGGAAGCCAGAAATCATGAGGGAACACGTTCTGTAGGTGAGGTGATGACTGGCTTCCAACTTCTCGCGTATACCCAATGACACGCAGATTAGGTCTTTTGTGTTTATTGCAGAAAACTCAGGCAACATAGATAAGCAAAAAGAAGAAAATTAAAAGCACCCTCATCTACCTCCAGAAATAAGCATTACTAAAATTTGGTCTAGAGGCTTCCACACTATGTATAGATACACACATGAACACATGCATGTTTTTAAAGTGACCATGCTGTTCACTCTCTCATTTTGAATAACTATTTGCTGGGCGTCTCGTGTGCCAGGTGCCGAGTGTGGTGCTGGCGGGGGCAGCAGTGGATTTCCTGTTTTGTTGGAACTTACACTCTGGCAGGCAGAGAGGATGTTAATTAGTAATTTCCATTAGTTATTTAATTACACTGGTGATGACTGCGGCCAAGGCAGTTTCCTTCACATAACACATCATGTTTTTCTATTTTTCAGTATTTGCTTTCTGTTGTATCTAGAACTGGAAACACACATTCATTGATCACCGAGGAGGTGCCACACGATGTGTGTACGTTATTACGTATCATCGGCCCATCAGCCTGGAAGGTAGATACTATTATCCCATTCTACAGATGAGGAAACAAAGGCTCAGACTGGGCCAGTAGCTTTTAAGTGGCAGAGCTGTGGTTCCAATACAGATTCTCTGTCTCCTGAACGTAGTCTGTACTTTCGTTTGCCTTGAGAGTAGACTGTGAGGGTTGGTAATTTTTCTATGCTATTAGCTCTCCAGATCTGGCTTGTATCAGGGTTACCCGGTTGCTGAGTATGATGGGGCCTTTCTGCTTTTACCAGGTTCCCCAGGTGGTTCTGGTTTACCAAAGCTTGAGATCTACCATTCAACCTACAATGATTAAACTTGGAAAGGAAACCCTAGGACTGTGACCTGTGGGTGGGTTTTATTTAGGGGGTTAACTCAGGAACATGGCATTGGAATCTACACAAGAGTAACATTTCCTAAAAAAAAAAAAAAAAAAATACCCAAACTATTAAGCTGATATAATACTTTTAAAATCCTATTTCTGTTTATAAAATTTCATACACCCTTGAGAAAGGTTTAATATAATACAGCACATGTGTGTGAATTTAATATCTTCATCTCTAGAAAGTCTCAAGCAATATTGTCTTAAACTGTTCTTTTGTTGGAAGGTTCATATTGACAACTCCTAAGTCAAGTTAGAGACTTAACCACTGGAACAAACTACTCAGTTACGGTGGAGATATCAACGGTAACTGAGGTCTGAGAATCATTTGTTCTAAAAATCAGTCATTCTTAGTCACCACCTGCTCTCACTAGCGGGAGAGAAAGGGGCGGGGCCCCAGCCAGCGGGATACTGACCTTGCTCAAGATTACTGTGAATCTTCTGAGCCTGCAGAAGACACTGTCGCCCCCCTACCTGCTGTGCGCACGGAGCCCTCCCTGCCAAGCAGAGGCGAACTGACGTTTCCCGGGCCCCAGCTACTTGCCGGGATCATGCTTGTCATCTCCAAATACCGGCTCACCACCTGTTCCAGGCAAGGCAGGTCTGCTGCTCACCTCTCCCAGCAAAGGTCACGCCTGCTCTCTTGTTTGAGGCCATTAATCCTTTGTTATAATTTGCTGCCAGTGTCCTTACAAAGGTGCTGATAGGACCTTCTGTGACATGGCTTTGGGACCGGGCTCTTTCTAGTTTGAGCTTCATCCCCATTCTGCAAACTTATTTCCGAAGATGATTTACGAAGTCTCCCACCCTGCCTTCGAAACCTACGTGAATGCAGCAGTTATTGAAAAAGGAAGCAAAGTCCCCACAGCCCTGATTATAAATATCTTGTAGGGTGCCCTCATTATTGACTCAGGCCAAAATGATCACAAAGAAATACGGAGAAATCTAGCAAGACAGATTCAATGTGTAAAGTCACAAATTTAACAATGTCAGAAAATTTGGGAAACTGGGACCCTGATGCAGTAACTACATATGTGGCTCTTTTCAGTAACAGGTTGAGACTTCAGATTTCTGAAATCCAAGAACACATTTGTCAACTCTAGACGAGAACGTGAGTTGATATCTTCAGTGTTGGTGAAAATATTACACAGATGCTTTAAAAGTGCAACTACAAATTGTTTTTCATGATTAATGATCTTTATCATTATTATTAATTTTGCTGTTAATGATCAGGCCTGGCTCCTCCTCTGTGCACTGTCAGGGTCAGGGTTAAATTTCCCACACCTGTATATCCATGCTGGGTGGCTTTTCCCAAGCACGAGAAACTGCACTTGGAAGGGAACAGGATGACCTGGAATTTGGTACCATTTGGTAAAATGTAAGCTTTCCTTCGTGTGAGGATATTCACCTGTTTGTTCACCTATTCGCTCATTCCATGAAGAGTCATCTGGCTTTCACTGTGTTCCTGGGTCCAAGAATGCAAACAAGAACAAGCCAGCAAGGATGGCTCATCATCTGAATATTCCATTGACCATGTCATGAATGAACTTCTGGCCACATCTGTAATGGTCTCTAACATCCCTCCCTGCTTAACCCTGGTCGGCAGACTTATGAGTCAGCCTCTCAGAGACTAGAACCATCCAAATACATGCCAACCAGCACAGAGCACAATGTTCATCTCACAGAAGACGAGGGGTTCCAGGAAGAGGTTCAAAGCAATGCTGGACTAAGTAAACCCCAGACAATGAGGAAGCAGCAGAGAGAAACCAGTCACCAGACAGAAGAAGAGAAAGGAGAATTGAGTTTATCAGGGCCTAAAAAAAGAGTGTTTTGCAGCATGTATTTGCAAATTCATGTTCTGGGTAAAGAGGCTAAAAATTTGAGTGAGACGTACTTGCATGGCTGCTGGCAAATGTATAAGGACAGAAAAAACATACATTTTTTTAGCAGACAGGTGCTTAATAAAAATTTAAAAGATTATAGTAGGGTTATTTGATGAGAGCAAAGTAACTCACAAACTTAACATGAGGTCCTTTAAAAAATTATCATAGAGCTCTTACGTGGGCTGATAATTTTATTATGATGTGACTCAAATACTTACATATGGACATAATTCTTGTGCAACTGTAAAACCAAAACAAATTTACAAAAACACGGAGCCAATGAAATTTAAATTAACATCATAAAAACAAGTGGTTTGCCCAGGATTAGGTGACGCCCTCTGGCAAGGGGATGAAACGCTGGCATGGCTTGGAAGGACACCTCTTCGTAAACGTGCCAGGCAAGCTGAGCGTGAAGTGTAGCGTGTGCTGTCTTGCATGTTGTTGGAAAAACTATGTCAAAGCAAAACAATCCTTGGTTCATCCATGTTCACTCCGAGAACAGCTTATGGCTGGGGTTAAAACAAACTAAGAAACAAATTGATTTTCATCATTTATTGTTCCAAAATAAGGTCTCAGTCAAATCTTTTTTTTTTTTTTTTTTTTTTTTGCAGTACGCGGGCCTCTCACTGCTGTGGCCTCTCCCGTTACAGAGCACAAGCTCCGGACGTGCAGGCTCAACGGCCATGGCTCAAGGGCCCAGCCACTCCGCAGCATGTGGGATCTTCCCGGACCGGGGCACGAACCCGCGTCCCCTGCGTTGGCAGGCGGAC
>NC_041230.1:51314169-51352257 GCF_002837175.3 Physeter macrocephalus | reverse complement strand
ACCCGCGTCCCCTGCGTTGGCAGGCGGACTTCTCAACCACTGCGCCACCAGGGAAGCCCATTTTTTTTGGTTTTGAGTTGGATTTTGGTCCCCATTTTAAATCAGTTTGTCTTCGGTGGTCCTTTTCTCTCCCCGTCTTCTCTAGGTAAGGGCTGCTGGTGGTCCCTGCTCTTGAAGGATCACGAATTGGAGGACTTAAGCTGGATGAAGGCCGTGGAGGCAGGACTTTGGGGGTGCTGAGCCCCACGCTGAGACGTGCCCTAGGAAATTACACTCCAGGCCCACACGCCTCCACCTAGGACCGTTGAGGCCAAAAAACATCCTCAGGAAGAAAACAACTCGTGCTAAGCCTAACTCTAGAGAAGCGGCCATCTCTTCCTGGAAAATCTCAACATTTATAAATAGTGAAAACTAAAGGCACCGCTCTCGATGCCAGCCTCCACCTTTCCCTCAAACAAGCCCTTTCTGTTTTTTGTGCGTTTCTAATACTATGACAGGATTCTGCTGTCTTATCAGGTTTCTTAAAAGGTGACTTTCACTTTCCTATCCCACCAGGCCATGTTTAGGCTGTGCGATGGGGTCCAGTTCTCAGTGGCCACTCATGGGCCCATCCTTAACGTCCCCAGGGCATAGGGAAGGTCCACATTCCTCAGGTCTAATTATGTAAGCGGTGCAGTCAAGGTTCGCCCATAGCCCAGCCCTCACGCCCACCCAGGGCCGTGCAGCCCCGCCCCCAGGGATCACCGGCATGCCCCCAAGGAAGCAAAGGGGGCCCTGCTGGCCCTGGGTCAGCCTCTGTCCCGCAAGCCCATCTGCTGGGGTACAGTCAGGCCAGGCTGGAAGGTAGGCCTGGGCCTAGGACCCTTGGATGGTGATTGGAGGCAGGGTTTCCAGTGTGTAAGGTAAGGGTCTTCCAGAAGGCCAACACTCAGGCGAGGAGGGGGACGGAGCTCCCTAGACACTCACTTTGGGAGATTTGGGGTAACCCATGTGAGACACAGCAGCCCCTCCTTCTCTGATCTCCAGGACAGAGGCTGGCTTTCTTCCTCACCCTGCAGGCATGTAGCTCAGCACCCTGTGGCTTGTGAGGCCGTCCCTCATCCATAATTGCCCAACTTTACTAACACTTATTAGAAGGCTGAAAAGCAAAATAAAATAAACTAGTTTCGGCATTTCAGAGTTTGGGATGGATAAAGCCCCCTGCGGCGTGCGGCCCAGGTTGGGGGCCTCTCTGCCCAGGGCGGTACAGCTTGCAGGTCAAGTTCAGCTTCTGTCCACTAAAGGCGATGGCGTGGTGGTGTCTGGGCCAGGTGCTGTTTCCCATGGTGGGTTGTCTTGAAGAAACGTGCTCATTGGGAGAGCAAACCGGGGTGTCAGGAGACCAGCACAGGAAAGTTAGTCAGACCCCCTGCATTCGTTCCCAGAGTTTCTTTATATTGGGTGATTAACTGACAGGCCATGGCCATTGCTCAGCCCCTGAGCCTTTGAGCTCAGCTCAGACCAAGCTGGGCAGAGGTATCGGCACTTTCGAGAAGTCAGTGAGTGAGGCTGCCGCAGGGACCACAGTGGGACAGACGGATGGCTGAGCCCGGCTTTACGCCTTGAAGGTCGGTGAGCATGGCCTGGCCAGCTGCCGCGGAGGAGGTTCTCGTGGGCGTGTGCTTGGCTTAGCGGACAGGCCTCCTCCCTCCCCTGGAGTCCAGGTGGTGAGCTATTGCAGACACTGCTTCTTACGGAGGCTGGGCTGTGGGGAGAGCCACGTGGTTCTTGCTTCATACGGAGAGAGCTCGCCTGGAGCGCGTTTCCACTGACCTTGGCATGGCCCATGGTCTAGCTGAGTTATCCCCCAAGCAGGTGATTCCGCTGGCTCCCCTGTGGGAAGGAGCTGGCAGGCATCTCCCACCACGGAGCCCTGGGCCACACGTGCCCAGACCTGGGCACTGATGTCCTACATTCACTCCATGCGTATTTTTGGAAGACATGTTAGGAGCCCAGAGCTCTGCTAGGGACTGGAGAGACTGCAGTGAACAAGGCGGGAAGCTCCCCGCCCCCCGATGCGGGCCTTCGCCGAGGGCATTCATCGCCGGACACTGCACTTTGCACACGAGGTGGTGACTGCACACGATGGGGAGCGGCTGTCTCCCTCTCTTCCCAAGCCCAGTGATTTGTCACACGCCTGGTCCGTCGCAGGTCTTAGTCAAGGACGGGTGAGCGCATGAGCAAAATGCCAGTGCGTGAAAAGCAAACGGGAGGACAAGCTACGGAATTCCGAGGAGTCAACGCCCCAGGATTTGCAGGGTGTGTGAGGACGGCCGTGTGCCTGGTCCTCGCGGTATGCGGTGGGTAAGCGGCCCCGGTGCGGTCAGGTGCCACAGAGCTTTTGACGAGGGTGACGACGCATCCTGGGCCTCTGAGCCTCCCGCTGCCCGAGGACACCAGCTGTTTCCTCATTCTTGCCTCCCCACCATCCACCCATCCTGCTCCCAGACCTGAGGCCCCCAGCCCTCCACCCTCCCAGCCTTCGCTTTAGCTGCTGGTTTCTGCCAGGAATTCTGTCCCCAGCTCTCTGCTTGGCTGGCTCATTATCATTCTTTAGACCTCAGTTCAAATGTCACTTCCTTCCTACCCAGCCCATCTAAGGGGCCTCTCCCATCGACTCCCCATCCCATCAGGCTGTTTGCTTTCCCACTGGCATGTGCTGTACCCTGCAGTCAGCCTGGTAATGCGGTTACGTATTGATTTACTTGTTCACTGCCCGTCTCCCCAGTGGAATGTAAGTTCTACAAGAGGACAAAGGCTTGTTCACAGCCGTCCTCAGGGCCTAGTTAGGGCCCAGCTCATGGTGCAAGTTTAGCAAGTGTTTGCTGAATAAATAAATAAGCAAGTATGGTTGCATGGAGGCAGAATATAAGAAGAGTAGTCAGCCCGTCCAAAACATTTACTTTGAGACTTGTTGTTTTATATCAAAAGTAGTATTTACAATGGACATTTCTCAACGGTCCACTGCAGCATTTAAAATCTCCCAGGACCCTCTGGGATGGTCCACATGAGAGACTTTTACTCATTTTACATGTTTCCTGTCTGAACTCTAGAAAAGGAAAACTTTTGCTTTCTGGATGAATCAGCCTCTTCTAAACGGACTTCCCAGAAGACTCAAAAAGAGCCCAGGTAATGCTGTGCACTTGTCTTGATTGCTTGGTTGTTTAAAAAGAACATCGCATATGCTTTTTGTGTCTTGAACTTTTCGTCTAATTGTGATTAAAAGAATATCTCAGTTTAGCCAAGAAGGAAGAGTTGTCTCCAACGTCGCCAGTTCCTAAAGCAACACTCCTAGAAGGAAATAAGTGAAAATCCCTTAAAACTCTATATATTCTTTGATCTAGAAATTCCTTTGCTAATAATTTAGCCTAAAGAAATAGTAAGGGAGCAACTTCTAAAATTTGGGAATGCTGGGTTAATAAAATCAAAGCTTCCCCTCCTTTGCAGGACTTCTCAGAGCCTTGAAAATGTAGATTCACACTGTGAATATCCGAGAAAGGGCCTCAGAACACAGCATTACTCAAACTTATTTGGCAGAGTTATTTAGCTACAAGAATGTTTCTTCCATCACTGTTCATTATAGAAAAATTAAAGAAACACCAGGTAACTGTCTATCAAAAGTGATTAGTTACCCAGATAATGAAACACCATGCAGATATTAAAAGGCATGATAGGACTTCTCTGGTGGCACAGTGATTAAGAATCTGCCTGCCAATGCAGGGGACATGGGTTCGAGCCCTGGTCTGGGAAGATCCACATGCTGCAGAGTAACTAAGCCCGTGCGCCACAGCTACTGAACCTGTGCTCTAGAGCCTGCAAGCCACAACTACTGAGCCCGCGTGCCACAACTACTGAAGCCTGCGCGCCTAGAGCCCGTGCTCCACAACGAGAAGCCACCACAAAGAGAAGCAGCCCTAGCAAACTGATACAATACTATATAAATATTAGGTTGAATCATAAAGTTGCCATTTTATTGGTCAAAACCCATCAAATATCAGCAGTTTCATATGGCTCAATCTAATCATAAGTGTATATACAATAAAAATGACATGTCATAATTGTGCATTTTCTGCTACTGGACAAGAGTTCTTTGAGGTCCAGGAGACACGTCTTATTTATCTTTGCTTTCTCTTCTCCCCAGGCATCCACTGGCATTTGGTAAACATTGGTAACTGACAAGTAAATTACCAAGATGAGCATTTTGAATTCCCATTCCAATAGAAGGCTTAATACGGCTCATATCAAGGCTAGTTCTCTCATTAAAAAGAATTACCGTGCACTTATCGGCAGGAGCTACTGAACTGTTTGCCAACACCTTTCCTTCTCACTTCATAGGAATACAAATTAAATGTGTCTTTACAACACACACACACACACACACACACACACACACACACACACTCACACACACAGGCTTGTGGCATCAGAAGGCAAGAGCGGGCATCTGCTCCCCAGGCTCCTGGGTGGGCACCAAGGACTTGAAGCCCAAGGTCAAGGATGGGCTGGGAGGCAGACAGTGAGTGGTATGTGGTCCCAGCACCCCGCGGTGTCCTGATCCCTCTCTTCACGCACCACTTCCACTTCTGCCTGTCCAGACCACAGCCCAGGGCATCTGAGCATATGATGCTGGGCTCTGACTCCTGGGACGAGCTGGGGCTCTGGGTATAGTCACATTTCTAAAAGCTTCTGCTATGCAAGAGAAAAAGAAAAGCACCTTCGCTTCAAATGCATGAGTCAAAATTGACACAAAATAAACTAAACCCTTGAATCACAAAAAAATGGCCAAATTAGCAGATGCAGGAAAAGGCTGCCATCTCCTGAAACCATGTGGTTTACTCTCTGGCTCTCCCAGTGTGGACCTTTGAGCCAGGCTGTCGGCTGGTCCCTTCAAGAGAACTGTCATTCCCAAACCTGGCCAGTCCTTGGGCCTCATGTCCCTAACACATGGTCTCTTGGAAAGCTATTCCAAGCCTTCTTCAATCTTTGAACGTAATTTTGTCTTTCAGGGCCTCTACTGTCAATTCACTAACATTCTTGGCTTTTAAATTTCCTACATTGACATTTGATTGTGCAAAACTGAATATATTTCCTTCTCAAGATGGCAAGGTTGGAAGTTGCTTCCTTGAGCACCCACCACTAAGATGGTGGTCCATGGGGGAGATGGGTAGGTTTGCGATATAGCAAGTAGAAGAAAACGGTAGCATCTAGGTGATGGGTGAATGAGTGCTCGCTGTAAAATTCTTCCAACATTTCGTGCGTTTGAAACTTTCATAAAGTTGAGGGAAAAAAAGGATGAATGTGTCTTTTTTTGGGACAGTAAGCACCTTCTGTTCCCACATTCATGTCTTTCTACAAAGAGACCATGAACCTTAAGGAGGTCACACACTGTATGACTGCATTCATCTGAAATCTCCAGGCTAGGCAAACCCATAGAGACCGAAAATAGATTAGTAGTAGATTAGTAGAAAGATTAGTGGTTGTCTATGGCAGAGGAGAGGCAGAATGGAGGTGATGGCTAAAGAGAATAGATTTTTTTCTGGGGTAATGAAAATGTTCTAAAATTGATAGTTGTGATGGTTGCGCAACTCCGTGAATACACTAAAAACCACTGAAATGTATATTTTACATGGGTAGAGTGTGGGGTATGTGAATTATATCTCAATAAAGCTGTTATTTATTTATTTTTGGCTGCGTTGGGTCTTCGTTGCTGCGCGCGGGCTTTCTCTAGTTGCGGCGAGCGGGGGCTACTCTTCACTGCGGTGCGCGGGCTTCTCATTGCGGTGGCTTCTCTCGTTGCGGGGCAAGGGCTCTAGGCACGTGGGCTCAGTAGTTGTGGTGCACGGGCTTAGTTGCTCTGCCACGTGTGGGATCTTCCTGGACCAGGGATCGAACCCGTGTCCCCTGCACTGGCAGGCAGATTCTTAACCACTGCATCACCAGGGAAGTCCCAAAGCTGTTAGATATACGAAAAACACCTTCAAGGAGGTGAGCTCTCCATGGTTTCCAAGGGGATTAAAGCACAGCAAAACAAGACAAAAACCAACACCCTTCGCATGATGCTCTTCAGAATATTCTACTAATGAATTGCAGAAAGCCAAAAAATGACAGGGGTATTTTGATTTTCTTTCATTTTTGCCTGCTTGACATATGCTGGGTCAAACGAAGAACTCTCTGAGTCTCATCTACGGGATCTTTATTCTTACTTGTAATGACTGCAGCAGAATGGGCCATGGTCACTAGTTGCCTGGTGAATGAATGAATGACAAATGAATGAGGGAGCAAGCACCCTGCTCTCGCCTTAGCCATTCCTATCGATTCACGTCACTGTCTTTGAATGAATGTTTCACTTATTCTTAATCATGAAGGTTACAGCTGTTTCTTCATGGTATCAAGGATTCTTGTTTCTCCTAAACCCAAGCAGGAATCCTCGTCTTGTCACCAATTTGGCCTGATGACATTACTGCCACTCTTGAGCCTTGGTTTCCCATCTATAGAACAAAGGGCAGGTTCAGCGATGGTCTGTAAGGTTCTTTCTAATGCTAGTAAATTATGACAGTCTTTACCCAAACAATAGCTTTTCATGGCTGAGTAAAAAGTTATAAAATTATTCCTGGTGGGTAGATTCAAACTGAAGTCCTGGGAGTTTCTTCCACATGATGAGTGACATTTTACAATATAGTGTAAATGCAGAGAGTGGAAAGTCAGTCATTAAAGGTGAGAAAAGGGCTTCCCTGGTGGCGCAGTGGTTGCGCGTCCGCCTGCCGATGCAGGGGAACCGGGTTCGCGCCCCGGTCCGGGAGGATCCCACATGCCGCGGAGCGGCTGCGCCCGTGAGCCATGGCCGCTGCGCCTGCGCGTCCGGAGCCTGTGCTCCACAACGGGAGAGGCCACGGCAGAGGGAGGCCCGCATACCACAAAAAAAAAAAAAAAAAAAGGTGAGAAAAATAAACAGCTGGCAAAGAATGCCTGTATAAATTGCTCACTCTGACTTCAGGGGGATAATTCCCCAGATCCAATGCAAATGCAGGGTTTGTACAATAACCATTTATCAGGTCCCGAAGAGCTGATTTATGGCCCAGCGGCCCTACTTTGTATTCTGATGGGCTCAGAAAGTTAACCGACAACACAGAAAAAAATATCCTCCGACTCACTGCAGATGATGGGTTATAAATGAGCACAACTTGATTTTCTGCTCTGGAAAAGTAGTGTTTTGTAACTCTCACTAGAAATTAGTTGTTAAAGCTGTGCCCAAACTTGACTGTTTGGCCCATTGCTTTATTGCTGGTGTAGTCATTTAATTTCCTGACAGCGTTGGGCAGGGAAACTACTGCCTTTGCTTTGGAACATTCTAGGTCGACTTCTTTGTCTAGATTTAACACCAAGTCAGCCAGACTGTGCCCAGGACACATTACACTGCTGGCCCCTGAAGAGGTTTCTCGCCCATGTACGACAAGCTGGGTGGCACAGAACTGGAATCCTGCACGTGGGATGATGGGAAAGCCACCCAGGTACCCTTAGCCCCCACCTGCTCTGCTGGAGACACTGCGCTGGCCTGGAGCAAGTGGACACAGAGGGATGACCGGGCTTCTGACCCTCCTCCCCCAATATTAGCGGAGAGACTGAAGTAGTGTTTACCGGACTGGGTGCCCTATGGTTCTGGCCCCAGAATCACCTGCGGAATTAAAGACACAGATTCCCAGGTCCTGACACTGGACTCCTTGATCTGGTAGGTCCGAGGGAGGGCTTAAGCCTCTGTGATTTTAACACCTCCATCGGTTTTTGATGCTGGTCCAGGGCTGGGCATTTGGGATTCGCTGGGGCCTGGGGCTCTGCCATTCCTTTAAGCAGCTGGAAGGCTGAGGTATGGAGTCCAGTACATTTGATCTAAGGGGGATCAACAAGCAGGTCGGGAACCTTCTCCCCGGCTGGGGGATGGCCACGAAGCTTCCTTTTCACCCTCCATGTCCAGTTAATCACCAAATCATTTTGATCCTACTTTCTTCATGCTTCTCAGATCGGTTGCACGACTCTGAATTCTCTTTCTTGCTGCTCTGGTCCTGGCTGCCATCACCTCTTAAGCGGCCTCGCGGCCTCTTCTCTCTTCCCCTAACATCTGTCTTGTGCCTGAATGAGCTTTTTCTAAAATTCAGATCTGATCATAACATCCTTCTGAGTTCAGTCCTTCAGGTGTCCCGACTGCCTACAGACCAAGGCTTAAATCCCACAGCGGGCCACACAGACCCTTTACTGTCGTGTTCACTCATTCAGTGAGCAGCTCTAGCCTCTGTGCCTTTGCCTACGTTTCCTGGGCCCGCACACCCTTTCCCTGGTCTGCCTTCAAGTCTCAGCTCGGCTATCTCTTCCTTCCTTGGCTCTTACAGGCAGACACAGATGTGCCTTCCTCTCTGCCCTTGTCATACTGTCCTGTTTTGCCCTTGAATGTCATTTTCATCACAGCTTTTATATTTATAATTATAAAGTGTTTGTTTACACAGCTACCCTTTCTTCTAGACTAGGTGAGCCTGGATAGTAGAGGCCATGTATGTTTTGATGTCTATATATCCTCAGGATCTGTGAATCCTGGGGTTGGGTGATCCTGGAACTGGTAGGAAGGCTGGGGAGACACACAGGGGTTCACCCAAAGGCCGTACCAGGGGAGCTACTCCTAGCCAGGTCTCCTCTTGGGGTTGCCCTGGTTTCAACACAGCTCTTGTTCAACCAGCAGCCCGTATCTCTGCTGACCTCTCTCCATCAATAACATTATTTCTTTGGGGAGGCCGATACTGCTCAGGTTGGTGGGGAATGGTGAGGTAAGCGTAGAGGTCTCCAGGAGAGCTTCCCAGGACCCCTTCAGGAGGACTTAGGAGATGGGATTCAATGTAATTTCAGGAGGCCTGAACTGGGAAGAAATCTCCCATGGCCAATTTGAGCCTGTTCAAGTTCATCCACCCATGTATGCATACATCTATCCATGTATCCATCCATGTATCCATTCACATATCCATCTCTGCATCCGTGCATCCAAGCATCCATCCATGTATCTATCCATTCATGTATCCATCCATCCATCCATTATTTCAGTATTCATCGGATGGCTACTGTGTGTTAGGAACTCTGATGTATTACTACATCTATGACAGAACTCTTATTATGCTCTAGAAGGAGCAAGATTATTACCAATATGTAAACAGACAACATAATAATTTCAGAGAGTGACACATGCTCTGGAAGCCATCACATTGGGCAATGGTCCACGGAGCGACTAGTAACAGGTGGGCAGGGTTAGGGAGGGCTTATTTAGAAAGCAGTGACCAAGGAACACCTCTCAGAGGAGATGACAGATGAGGCTTCAATGAAAAGGAGATAGTCAAGTAGAGATATAGTGGGGAGAACATTCCAGGCAGAGGAAACCATGGTGAGCTGATGAATCAGGGAGGAGCCTCCAATTGGGAAGCAGTTTGGGGACAGTGGCCAGAACAGAGGCCAGCAGATAGACCCAAGTTCAAATCCCCACTCAGTCATTAACACCTCTGTGGGTCACCGGGAGTGGTGCCCACCTTTCTGAGCTTTTTCTCTCCCGTATGTAAAATGGAGACACTAAAACCCTGCTCATAAGGTGGCTGTGAAGATTGCATCACGTGTGGAGCATGGCCCCCGGCACGGGGTAGCTTCTCAAACTCACGTACTTCAAAATCCTTTTGGCAGGCGAAAGTCGCCATACTTATTGCATCAGAGCCCTGAGACGGGGGACAAGGTTGATCACCTAGGTTCTGGTAACCAGTTGCAGACTGACACTTCTATCTGACTTCAGTTTCCTTCCATATTTTGAAAATACTCTGTGTACTCCCTTTATTATGCATGTCACCCAGCTCTAGTTACTGTGAAACTAGAAGGTCACAGCTTGGCTCCAGGCTCAGAAATATGGCACATGTCAGGCGCACGACTGAAGAGCTCGGCCTTCCTCAGTGGGGCCACAGCGCAGCAAAGCCAGGCAACGATTCAACCCGTCGCTGCGGAGTGAAAGCTGGGAGAAGTCTTAAGCTGCTATACTAACACTAAACCTTTTATTAGTAAATGTTTTTAGTAAGATGACATTGAACCCCCGACTTCCCTCCTCCAGTCTCCAAACAGCTCAGTTTTGGAAGGAGGGCCAGAGACTCCGAATAGGAAGCAGTGACTGTGCTGGACGAAAAAAAAACCCCAAACCCCCAGAGAAAACCAAGATAAACACAAAGCACCTTACAAGGGTGAGGGCCAATAGGACACACAAACCCAATCTGCTCAGGCCTGCTATTTTAGGCTTCCCTCTTTCGATTACATTCACATCTGGCTCTTATTTTCCTTTTAGACTGCCAGAGGTGCACTGGTCAAGGTTCAACATCTGGTTTCCTGAAGGAAAAAGAAAGCCCAGATTAGTAGCATTTGCTCACTTCCGTGGTGTAAATACTTCCACCGTGACTGACTTCGAGTCCCTCATGACACCACGGAGTGCGGAATTGGACAGAGATGGTAACAACTGGCTCCCGTGAGCTGCTCTGAACTGGCTCTGGGCCAAGACGGCCACGTCATCACCCTAACGTCATGACCACCTACTCTGGTTGGGTACACCGTCAGGCATGCACACATGACAGCTCATATAATCGTAACCATCACTGTTTGAGGCAGGGATTGTTATTACCGGTTCAAGGATAAGGGGACTGAGCTCAGAGGGACTGTGTGGCCCGCACAGGCTCACACCATGAGAAGGTGGCACTCTGCCCCCGCCCCCATTTCGAGCCCTCCTGTTTCTTCCCTGGATTAGTACCTTGCTTCCCAACAGGCTTCATGACTGCAGTGTCCCTGGGGTCCTCCCTCAGTGCTCTTTTGTGTATATAACCATCTATCCCAGTTCGGAACTGAGTCCAGTTTACTGAGCTTGCTCTAGAATGCAGCCTACACTTCCTCATACAATCCCTTTACTCTGGCAAAATGTATTTCCTCACTGTCCCCAGATGTGCCTAAAATCACTGACCACTCTCTCCCATCAGCTTTTCCCTATCCTGCTTATCCAGGATGGTCCCGTGCAAATCGTGGCCCCTCCTACCAGCCCTCCTGGACCACCTTAGTCCCTGGGGCTCTCTTCCTCTCTTGAGTGTCTACAGCGTTTATGCCTGGACTACTCGCTTGGGTCTCAGCACCACTGCCTTTTTAAAAAAAAAAAAAAATTTATTTATTTAATTTATTTATTTTTGGCTGCATTTGGGTCTTCACTGCTGTACATGGGCTCTCTCTAGTTGCGGCGAGCGGGGGCTATTCTTCGTTGCGGCGCGCGGGCTTCTCATTGTGATTGTGGTGGCTTCTCTTGTTGCGGAGCATGGGGTCTAGGCGCACGGGCTTCAGTAGTTGTGGCACGCGGGCTCAGTCATTGTGGCTTGTGGCTCATGGGCTTAGTTGCTCCGCGGCATGTGGGATCTTCCTGGACCAGGGCTCAAATCTGTGTCCCCTGCATTGGCAGGTGTATCTTAACCACTGCGCCGCCAGGGAAGAATCCATCAGTGGCTTTTGTAAAAGCTCTGCTGTTTGATTTCTTACTGCTTCCAGGAGACCACAAGCTACTGGAAGGTAGAGACAGTGTGGTCTGCATAATTAAAGAAGAGCCACAGACTCTGGCTCAGACAGGTGTTTAAGAACAGTGCCCAGAGCAGAATGTACGTGACTTGTCCACTGTAGAGCAATTGTAAGGAAGGTTTCCGCTACACTGGGGTCTCAGACCCCACAGCAGCCTTACGAGAACAAACTCAATCTATTAAAATATATTTTAAAACAGCAAATCTCATTCTCTCCTCCCTTTAAACTATATTTACTTGTTACAAAGAGCAAGAGAAGGCAACGTCTCCATGGCTGAGTGTGCAAAAGACACAAGTTCTTCTGTGCTCTGGGTATGGGATACAAGATATGTCATAACTCAATTCTCCGATCCACAGAGTTTTGGAGGATAGATGGGGCTGTCAACCCTAAATGAAGCTGGTCTGGACGGCTGCGGGCTGTGACCTTCAGGTGACTCTGGTCGAGCCTTCAAGGAGCGTGGTCACCCAACCCTAGCAGCGGTTAGCTGTGCCTGCATTTCTGGCTGCATCTAACAACCACTCCAGCCAGAAAAAGAGTGTGGGATTCTGAAGCTGTGGAAACATCGTACTACTGATGATGCTGTAGGCGCAGACGTGAAAACTCCCAGGTTTGGGGAGACTCATGCCTCACTGCCGAGACCACCCACCCCTAGGAACACCCTGCTGGAGCCCTACCCATTTTGGACACAGTTATGAGCCACTCCATGGAGGGTGTGTCAGGGAAAACATTCTGCAAGGATCCTGCTCCACAGGAGAGGTCCCATGGGCCTTATCTTCCAGAACGGACCACCCCTGGGTTTGGTTTGCATGGAGTCCACATCTGGCTCTTGTGAGCTAAGTCAGGGTGCAGAAGTCAGTGAGGGCAAGGCTTGACAAATTCTGGAATCAAAATCACTGTGATATGTGCCTGGTCAATGGAATGCCACATGACCCTTTGCCTCTCACTATTAATTTGCCTTAAAAAGGGGCAGAGACCAGAAGAGAGGATGAGTTAGTTTTAAGAGACACTGACAGTGCCCTGGCACTGGTACCCCTTTAGTGCACACCAGGCTGATGCCACCTGCCAGCACCTCCGTTTCTGTGCCTGAGGTCTTGCTCTGGCAGCCAGAGCCCTTTGCCCACCCGTGCGATGGGCTGGAGTGCTGGGGAATCAGCCCCACTCAGAGCGCCCCTCCCCCGTAACCGATGGGAATTGACGTATAAATACCCCAGCTCCATCGCTTCGGGTCAACTAAGCCTCCATGGGTTCCTGGGGTTCCCCGAGCAGGACTGGCCCCCTTGGCCCACAGCGGTAGCTGGCTGGACAATGCAAAGTGCACTGGTGCATTCCCTTCCCTGTCTCACTTGCCACTCCCTTGCTAGTATTTTATGAGATCACCTGCCAAAGAGACAGTTTGCACCCAATCCCTGTCTCAGTGTCTGCTTCTGGGACAACCAAAACTGAGACAGTTGTGTCAACAGAATTCCTATTGGGCAGTGGTTAATTCTTCCGGAAGCCAGTGCCTAGACCAGCGTGAAATGACTGCATCCAGGATAGTGGAGAGTTAATTACAATGAGCTCTCCTTAGTGTTTCAACAACAGGAGAGGAAACAGAGCAGAGGAAGTCCTGAATGGGTTTCCCTGAACGAAAATCCAGAGAAAGGTGTCTGGCACACCTGCAGGCTGAGGTTTTAACGAGCTGCCTGAGAGCTAACAGGCTTTGCAAGCAGGGGTGATGGTTAATTGACCTACTTTTTCCCAAACTAACTCTTTCAACCCTCACTGAAGCCCTGCAGGCAGGTATTTCATTACCACTGAGAGATAATCAGACACTGAGACACTGAGGGGTTAAAGGTCCTCATCAATCCCCACCAGACGTGAATGAGGTCACAAATGGGGAGACCCAGCCCTGGCTCACTCAAGCACACAGTAGGTGCTCACTTATTAAGATTGCCTGTTTCTTCCTGCTGTGCTGGTGTACCCCCTCAAAACAACAGCCTGGCCCATTTCTCAGGTGTTTGAGTCTGTTTCATGCCATAGAAGAAAGATAAAACTGGGACTCTTGTATCTGGTATTAGTGAAGTAGGCAATTCTGACCAATCCTCCCACTAAACAAGCTATAAGATGTTGGAAAATATATATAAAAAGAGGAAATGGGGAAGAAGTCAGGATGGGTTAGAAGACTGTAGGACTGCAATCAGTACAGGCCTCTATTTTCTCACACCCTTAATGGCTATGACCTCATTTTGAGGGGAGTCTTAGAAAGTTTTGCAGGTAGTTTCGTCAATCTGAAAATTTAGCCCTTTCCAAAGAGTTTCTGATTTTGGAAAGAAGGAGCAAGACTAGATTATACCTAATCAAGGAAACAATCATTAAAGAGGCCAACAGAGGGAGAAAGAAGTGGAGATGAGTGGTTTCCAAGGGTTGGTGGGGGGTAGGAGGAATGAATGGGCAGAGCACAGAGGGACAGTAGGGGGTGAAACTACTGAGGAGGATACTATCATGGTGGACACATACCCCTGCAGATGTGTCCAAACCCACAGAATGTACAACATCAACAGTGAACCCTAAGGTAGACTATGGGTTTTGCGTGAAGAGGTATGCTCGTCAGTTGTAACACATACTCCACTCTGGTGGGGTGCTGGTAACGGGGAGGCTGTGCATGCGTGGGGTCAGAGGTTGTATGGGAAACCTCTGTGTCTCTCCCTCTGCTGTGAATCTAAAACTGTTCTAAAAAGTAGTCTATTAAAAACAGTGGGCAAGTCTAGGTTTTCCCAGCTTTATGGAAATAAAATTAACTCAGCAAAATGGAAGATGGTATAGAGAATACAATATTAAAGGTAAATTGTAAACACAAGTGAAAGATTTCTGGTAGAACACTCATCAAACATGGAGGGAATATAAGCACAGGCTGGCAAAGCAGAAGGGAATGGACATATTCCTCCACTCCCCACATGCCAGTTCTTCTCCCTTCATTTTGGTAAAAATACTCTGATTGCTACCTCTCCCTCCCCACTGAAGTCTGTCATCAAGTCAACCATCCCCTGGCTATGGGTGGGCCTTGACCCAAACCAGGCCATCACAGTCACTCTCAAGTCTGGCTCCAGGTCTCGGCAGACAGCTGGGCTGCGCCCACGCTCTGACGCTGCTGCCCCTGGTCTCTCACCCGGCTCTGGGCCCACCTGCTGTGACACCTGCTTGTTGATTTCGTGAACACCTACATAGCCTTCTGAAGCATTTTGTTTCTTTTGCATACACTTTACAGAGTTAATTTCTGTTGCTTGCATCCAACTTCAACAGATAGAAAGCCCATTTCAGACACAGGACACTATGTGGAAATGCAGTTTACTAATACTGCTGCTGTTAAGAAGGAGAGGGGCCGGGGCCTGGTAGTTAGGAGCCCCAGGCTGCAGGGTTGAAGTTCCCCTCCCACTCCACAGCCTGCAGAAATGCCTGAAAATGCCGAAACGAACCACTGCCTGCAAGAAACCCCGGCACTGCCTGCCGGGGCAAGGTTAGCAAAGATAAAGTGGACGGGTTCTTAGAACTGAAGAAGAGCTGTGAAGGAAGCATTATCTAATCCTGATCAAGAAAAAGGACCGTTAATCTCTGATGAGGAACAGACTTTGCGTTAGCCGTCACGCTGCACACCAAGTGAAGGAATAGCGCAAGTGATTATTACACAGAATTTAATAACTGACAGCAATAAAGCTCCATTTCATACCTTTTGTGGAATGAGGTGGGGGCATTTATGAACAAAGGCATGCATGCATGAATGAAGAAATACGCTAAATGTAGCAACAAAACTCCCACTCTCGAACCTAGCTGCCGCTTTATCCAGCCCTAGCCAGAGGCCCTTGCTCAGCAAATAACAACTACCTGAGATTACAAATGATGTACAGAAACAGATGGGCATACGGAACACACTCATGCTTCTCCTTTCTCTTAAAAACACGAGAGAAATGGGAAAAGGTAGTTGGCAAAAACTGTAATTAAGAATTAAAGACACAGGATTAATCTCCAAAATTTACAAGCAGCACATGCAGCTCAATATCAAAAAAACAAACAACCCAATCCAAAAATGGGGAGAAGACCTAAATAGACATTTCTCCAAAGAAGATATACAGATCGCCAACAAACACATGAAAGAATGCTCAACATCATTAATCATTAGAGAAATGCAAATCAAAACTACAATGAGATATCATCTCACACCGGTCAGAATGGCCATCATCAAAAAATCTACAAACAATAAATGCTGGAGAGGGTGTGGAGAAAAGGGAACCCTCTTGCACTGTTGGTGGGAGTGTAAATTGATACAGCCACTGTGGAGAACAGTATGGAGGTTCCTTAAAAAACTAAAAATAGAACAACTATATGACTCAGCAATCCCACTACTGGGTATATACCCTGAGAAAACCATAATTCAGAAAAACACATGCACTGCAACGTTCATTGCAGCATTATTTACAATAGTCAGGACAGGAACCGAAATGTCCACTGACAGATGAATGGATAAAGAAGATGTGGCGCATATCTACAATGGAATATTACTCAGCCATAAAAAGAAACGAAATTGAGTTATTTGTAGTGAGGTGGATGGACATAGAGTCTGTCATACAGAGTGAAGAAAGAGAAAAACAAATACCGTATGCTAATACATATATATGGAATCTAAAAAAAAAAAAAAAGGTCATGAAGAACCTAGGGGCAAGACAGGAATAAAGATGCAGACCTACTAGAGAATGGAACTGAGGACACGGGGAGGGGGAAGGGTAAGCTGGGACAAAGTGAGAGAGTGGCATGGACATATATACACTACCAAATGTAAAATAGACAGCAAGTGGAAAGCAGCCGCATAGCACAGGGAGATCATCTTGGTGCTTTGCGACCACCTAGAGGGGTGGGATAGGGAGGGTGGGAGGGAGGAAGACGCAAGAGGGAAGAGATATTGGGATATAAGTATATGTATAGCTGATTCACTTTGTTATACAGCAGAAACTAACACACCATTATAAAGCAATTATACTCCAATAAAGATGTTAAAAAAAAAGAATTAAAGACACATTCTCATTGAAGATGAAAATAGATGCATATCATCAGAACCCCTCCTTATGGAAGATTAAGGAGGCATTTCCCAGTTTTGTCTTCTCTAAAAAAGCTACTAAATGTAAACAAACCAAAAAAATCCACAGACTCCAGGAGGTCAACACTCACCCTGCTTAAGTCATGAATACTGAGCAGTTCCTGAGTCTATTTTGTGACACTAATTTGCGTTACAGTCTCTATAAACAATGTTTTAAAACTGTATCTCCTACTGATGGTTGAGAATCTTTATCAACAGGTAAGAAAGCTCAGCTGTAGTGACAGAAACAGCCTCACATGGTTAGTTACTGGATATTTGCAGAGCACCTTGGTTGTAGGGAACTGGGAGATAGCTCTCCTGCCAGAGCCACCAAGTACCCCATGAAAGCACACCTGAGATCGCTGGGTAGCCAGCTCAGGCAGATGGTCAGTTTGGACCTATGCTTCACACTGTGCGTGTGTTTTAACGCCAGCTGCATATTACTTAGAGCGTAGATTTTACACCTATAAGTATTTCCGTCAGTGATAAAAGAAATCTTTTTAAGGACAAGGATATTAATGGCACTTGAGGCAAGTCACTAAAGCAACATGATCCTCTCGACATTTCCAGAAACCATAGTCAGGGTCCAAAGTGCCATCTACTATCATATGACTTGCGTGGACGTGATTGTCATGGCTTCTGCGTCCTCTGTTTCTTCTTCTTCTGGCCGACCGCTTGCCTTTACTTTGGGCAGCCAGCCCTCTGCCACCCTGACCCCAGGGTTTTGCTCCTGCACCAGCTCCCCTGAGTTGACCCAGGCCTGTGGTCAGTGATTGGTTTAGGCTAGACCCCTGATCCGCTCTGGACCCAGGAATTCTGCTGGAACCCTGGGAAGGAACCTTCCTGGGGCTGTGCACCTGGAGCTATTGCTGGGGTTTTGCGACATGAGGTCAGGACTCATTTGTGAAGCTGACGGGCGAGGAGGGGGAGTCAAGACTGAGAGAAGGCTCCTGAGAGCCCCGCCCTGATGGCGCACGCAGGCCTGACATCACCAGTGTGCGCCGTTCTGATTGGCTGGTGCCACCACTAACTGTTCCTATTTGAATATTTCCCACCAACACTCAGATCTGGCTCTAGCTAAAATCCCATGTCCCAGTTATGCGAACTAATCAGTTCATTTTTTTTTTCTCTCATGCCACTTTGACTTAGGTTTCATTTGTTACTGAGAATCTTGACTATACATGAATTCACCATTTGTGAGGGTTGAAATTTAAGTAACAAGCCTTTCTGCCTATAGATTTGAAAATTAAACTTTTATTTTTTGGGGGGTGGGAGGGAAATTTGAGAGAGACAAAGATCTACTTGGATTGGGCTTCCCTTCTTTGAAATGCCCTCCCCGCTCTCCCAATTCTTTATAAAAGAGTGTAGTGCTTGTTAGGAATCAGCCTGGCTTCATCAACAATAAGTTGGTCCGAAGAATCTCATTGCTCATGAAAATGAGGTACCCTCTACCTGAACTCAGGTGAGGCATTTCATACTGTCATGTGGGAAAGATGGATGCTGGGGCAATGACCAGCTCTTGGGTGAGCTCCCCCTGCTGGAGGGGCCGTTTCCAGTGGGTGCTGGATTATCACACTTTGCTCTGTTGACCTGTCAGTTAGAGAGCTGAGTGTATTAGATGGAGAGAGGGTGAGATGAATCCACGAAGAAAGAGGTGCAGGCACTTGCTCCTAAGCTGGGTCAATCTGCTGTGCAGTGATAGAGACAGAGGCTAAAACACACAGTTCCCTTGTTCCTGGCTTGAACTATATAATCAGTCCATTAATTAAAAGCTCAAAGGGCTCAGATTGCTTTGACCTGAGGCTTCTTTGACCTGAATCATGCTAGTATTTGAAAGCAAAAATCTCCCCACCCTCTTAACATTTCTTTACTAGTGGCTTAGAAATGCACTGTCATTTCAAAGTCACTTTGCAGAACGTTTTTTACTATGTTAATAAAAATACAAGTGATGTATGAACAAACGTGGTAGGGCTGACTCTTTAGAGAAGCAATGCCATTTTATACACCTCTCTACCCTTTTATTATGTGTGTGTTTAACATAATACGTGGCAGACATGACGTGTGGTGAACAAAACAGAGAGCCTAGCCATCCAGGGCAAAACAATGTCTATAACATTGAAATCAAGAGGCAATGTGGTATTTTTCCAAGAAGAGGGAAATGTGTAGACGAATATAAGAGGTTAAATATAAAACACTGGCTCAGATTCTCTAGCGAGGTGTCTTTGCCTTGCTGGCTTGTGTAGACGCAGCAATGGGGCTTGCCTAACCACGAGGGGTACACCTGACAACACACAGTAACATCAAGAACATAGAGCTGCCTGAGGATTCCCACCCCAGGATATTTCTTTCTCTCACATACAATTCATTACGGTAAAGTACAAGGATTTTAATTTTGCCTGCATTTTTCTTAGCTGTATTTTTTCTCACCGCGCTTGCTATGCGTAGAATAGACCCTGTTTCCGGATCTGAATCATGCCTCTCCCAACTCAGGCGTGCACGGTCCTGGAGTCTGGTTTTTGTGAGGCTGTGAGAGCCACAAAAGCTCCGAGGCCTGTTGTAATGCACAGATTCTCTCTTATCCACCTGAGTCCCCTTTAAAAGGCGCGGCCCTGAATTCTAATGGTGTCTGTTATGGGCTGAATTACTTCTCTCTCAAAACCCTATGCTGAAGTCCTAATGCCCAGCACCTCAGAATGTGACTGTATTTGGAGTCAGGGTCTTTAAAGAGGTGATTATGTTAAAATGAGGTCACTGGGGGGCGGGTGATCCAATAGGACTCGTGTTCTTATAAAAAGAGGAGATTAGGACAGACAAACACAGAAGGAAGACCATGTGAAGATACAGGGAGAAGAGGGCTGTCTACACACCAAGGAGAGAGGCCTCAGAAGGAACCAAACTTGTGGATGCCTTGATCTTGAGACTTCTAGACCCCAAAATTGAAAGAAAATCCATTTCTGATGCTTAAGCCACCCTGTCTATGGTACTTTACTGCAGCCCTAGCAAACTCACAACGTGCCTGTTAGGTACCTGAACGTGTGCTAGCCGGTTTGCTAACTGAGGAAATTACATTAAGATAAACTCCCCTGAAATGAACCAACTCCTACTCTGTCATCTATTACGCCTACAATAGCCCATCTGCATTTGTTCCCCAAGTACTGCTTGCTCACAGAAGGCGGTGCACAAAAAGGCCTTCTCCTTCTTTGCCCTGATTATGCGACACATCAGCACTGAAGAGCAAGGCAGGCAGACTACAGTCAGCCTTCCATATCTGCAGGTTCCACATCTGCGATTCAACCAACTGCAGACAAAAAATGTTTGGGAAAAAAAAAATTCCAGAAAGTTACAGAAAGCAAAACTTGAATTTGCAGTGTGCTGGCAACTATTTATACAACATTTACACTGTACTGACTACTCTTTACATAGCATTTACATTGAATTAGGCATTACAAGGAATCTAAAGACGATTTAAAGTATAGGAGGATATGCATGGGTTCTGTGCAAATACTATGCCATTTTATATAAGGGACATGAGCAAGCGTGGAGCTTGGTATCTGCAGGCGTCCTGGGACCAATCCCCTGTGGATATGGACGGATGACTGTATTGACTTTCCAGTGGGATACCTTGAACTCTCCCTGTGCCTGAGTTCACAGAACTTCCATCTGGAGAAGCCCAAGGAAGGGCCGCTTTGGTGGCTGCTCCCCACCCAGGCAGCGGCCCCTGCCTCAAGTGAGGGGGGGTGTGCCATGGCCCCTCTGCTTGTCCCCAAGGTCCCGGTCACTGGGTCTGTGTTCCAGCAGCCAGGAAGGGCAGTCTTCTCTATTTTGAGCCCCAACACATTCCCTAGAATTCTGCCCCGTTCGTCCCAGTTTGACCCATTGGAGATGACTTCCTCCCTCCTCCAAACATCACAAGATGGCCACTGTGTTTGTCCTTCAAGAGTTGCTTTTCCAGTCCTAGCTTCTTCTGAGTGCCTCATGTCACAGAGTTTGGAGCCCTCTTCTGTTCTTCTTAATAACAAGCATACTAGCCCGGTTTACTGAGTGCTTACGGGGTGGCGGTCACCATGCTAAGCGCTTCACAGTTAACTTCAACTCAGTACCACCTTGTTAATTCCATCTAAGAGGAGGAAACTCAGGCTTGGGGAGGCTAAGTCAGCTTCCCCATGGCCTACTGCTCTATCACAGGGTTGCACAACCTTGGCACTGCTGACATTTGGGCCTGTCCTGTGTATTGCAAGACATTTAGCGGCAACTTTGGCTTCTGTCTGCTGGAAGCCAGTATCAACACCTTCTAGACATTCTAGACATTGCCAAATGTCTTCTAGGGGGCAAAATCACCCCTGGTTAAGAACCACTTAACCAGGCATCTATAGATGGGCTACCTGCTTTTTACTATTTGGGGAAGTCCAAGATTCTGGAGGAATGAATAATACTTAAAAATCTCTGTCCTTTCTACGAATGCAGACTACTAGAGAAAGAGGTAAGAATAATGAACTGAGAAAGAGACAGGGTCAGGAACTGAGGCACACACATCAAATAGATTTGCCCTATGTCTGATGCAGGCAGCCGACACAAAATGCAGTGTCGTTCTCAGATTTCGTTACATAGGATGATAAAGTCCATGAATAAAATGTTTATTTCCTTGTAGCAAAAATGAAATTGTCCATTTCGTTCTCCTACCATCACGTGCAATGACTAGCTCCAGGCAAATACAAATAGGTCTGGTGATAAAAGGGTTTTAAGAGGCTCACCGAGGATAGCAACGGAACACGAGCTCTCTCAATAATTTAAATGTTTACTGCGTGTTTGCTATGTACGAGGCCCTTGTGGGCACCATGGTGGGGGGGGCACAGGGGTGATTCAGACACAATTCCTGTGCCAAGGGAGTGTTTCCCAAATGCAGTACAGGCAGTACCCTGGGTCTGGGAGATTCTAGGTATGCATGGATAAATGTTGAGTGAGCAGTACTGATCATGGGGAAACTCTCTTCAATTGGAAGCAAGAAATAGATGAGGATTCGTGTATTAGGTTCTTACAGTTGCTGTAACAAATTATCACAAACCTAGTGACTGAAAACAACTCAAATTTATTATCTTAGAGTTCTGGAGGTCACAGTCTAAAATGAAGGTGTTGGCAAGGCGGTGTTCCTTCTGGCAGCTTCAGGGGAGAATCCACTTCCTTGCCTTCTGCGGCCTCCAGAGGCTGCCTGCATTCCTTGTCTCGCAACCTCGTTCTCGTATCACTCGAACCTCTTGTTTTGTCATCACATCTTCTCCGACTCTGATCTTTCTGCCTCCCTCTACTAAGGACCCTTAGGGAGGGTCCTTATGATGACACTGGGCCCACAGCAATCCAGAGTAATTTTTATATCAAGAGCCTTAATTCAATCACACCCGCAGAGTCTCTTTTTACCATGTAAGGCCACACGTTCACAGGTTCCAGGGACTAGGATGTGGGAATCTTCAGGGGTTGGGGGACAGTGTTCAGCACAGCACAGTTAGTAGGGGGAGAGGTAGGAAGACTGTGAATTCAGGGAGTGGGACACCCATCACAAAGAATTTGCACAAAATGGGGAAAGAGCCTGCCAAGGTGTGAGTGAACTGAGAGCAGTGGAGCATTTAACTAAGGAAGGAAAAGAGACTGCTTCAACCTCCTTCCCAGATGCCTGGACAGCCAGGATCTCCTCATGCTAATGACAGTGTAACATGGTCCCGACTCAGTCCGTGAGAAACTACAGTCATTGTACAAGAAAGGATACAGCTTTAGGGGCTCACTGATTCCTCCAGCCGCAGAGCTACTGAACAGTGGAGCTAGGACTTGAACTCGGGTCCATCCGACTCCCAACGCATCCTCTGTTCTCACAGGCCTTGGGCTCTATCACAGATTGTGTTTTCCTTAAAAGGCCACAAGAATACTTCTGATCTCACATGCCCCTCCCAACCAACGGTAGAGTCCGATTTCTTTCCCCTAGGATGTGGGCCAGCCTTGATGACTGCCCTGATGAGAATGTAGCGGAAGTGACCCTGCATGACTTGCTGAGACTACGCCATAAAGGTGACTGACAGAGCTTCCATCGGGCACATCTCTTGGGATGCTCATGGCCACCATACGGTGAGAGAGCCCAGGCCATGTGCAGGTGTTCTGGCTGACAGCCAGTGCCAACTGCCCATAAACAAGCAAACGAGCTTTCAGTGATTTCAGCCCCCAGCCTTTGGGGTTTCCAGCTGAGGCTGGTGCAGAGACGAGCCGTCTCCACGCTGCCTTGTTCATAATCTCGACCCACCAAAACCACAGGAGACAATAAATGATGTTTTTGTAAGCCACTAAGTCTGGGGAGATTTGTCACCCACCAGTGGAAGCTGAAAGAGGCACTCAGCCCCAGGGCTGTGTGCCTGCTCCTGCCTAAACATATCCCCGGTTTGATAAAATTTAAATTGGGATGACAGCTCTTAACCTGTAGATCACTTGGCTCAGCTTTCCCCTCCTTTCTCCTGAGGATCACAAGTAGGATGGAAGGTGCAGGTGTAGAGCTGGCTCTTGGTGCCACCCTGCGCAGGGGTACAGAAGGTGGGCTCATCAAAGATATAGCTAAGGTGCATGGGGCAGAAAAAAGACAGTGAGAGTGTACCCAAGGCCAGTAACTGACCAAGGGTGGGAAGACCTGCGGATGGTCATTAGCAGTTTATTTAATAAAGAAATATGTACTGAGGTCTACTGTACGGAAGAACAAGGGATGCAATGGTTGAAGACAGACAACTCCTGCCTTCTTTGAGCATACAGTTCAGTGGGAAAAACAGACGGGAAACAAAGATTTGCAAATGATAACTGGGTTATGAAAGGTATGTGCAGGAGGCTACGAGAATGTTGTTGGTAGGCCCAGGAGAGTCTTCTCGCAGGGAGTGATGTTTGAGCAGAGAACTTGCACGTAGAGGAGCTGGCCAGAGGCTGCTGTATTCCTCAGGCTGGCGGGCGGGGTTCGGGGGCAGCAGCAGGCTGGAGACAGGCAGGCGAACTCAGGAGATGCTGAGAAGATGGGCCCCCAGGACTTGGTGATGGGGGTATGTGTGCGATGAAGAGCAGGGGGGCATTAAGGATGAAGTTCGGGCTTCTGGCTGGAGCGTGGGGGATGGTCCTGCCCTTCAGGGACACAGGGAACACCAGGGGTGAAGATGAAGGTGAATTTAGTTCTGAATACCTTGAGTTTGGCCTGTGAGGTTCCCAAATGCAGATGTCTAGGAGAAACTGTTTACACGGAACAAGGGAGCAGGAGAGCTGACTGAGCTTGAGATGTACATTTGGGAGCCTGAGGCACACTGAACTGAAGTCTCTATTGGAATGGTGGGGTGAGGACCCCATGATGGGTCAGGAGCAGGGAGAGTCTTTGGGGGCCAGGCCGAGAAGGACAATGGCTGGAGGTCACGAGGCGGATGAGGAGTGGCCGGAAGGGATGGAAGACTGGATGGCTACGGAGGGACCCTGCAGAGTCTGAGGCCTTGGAATTGGTGGAGGTCTGAGTAATAGTAAGGTTTCCAGCTCAACTAGCTCAACTAGTTCATTTCAATTCCCTCGACAGTTTTAGCCAAAAGATCACGGTGGACTTCCCAATTAAATGCCATGCTTTCCAGTCCTGCTGCATCTAAATATCATTTTACTTGTCTTGTTTTGAGTCATGTGGTGTCCAAGACTGCATTCGTCTGTGCTCCAGAGCAGGTTTTTTTTAAAAATTAATTAATTTTATTTATTTTTGGCTGCGTTGGGTCTTCGTTGCTGCGCGCAGGCTTTCTCTAGTTGCAGCGAGCAGGGGCTACTCTTTGTCGCGGTGCGCGGGCTTCTCATTGCGGTGGCTTCATCTTGGTGTGGAGCACAGGCTCTGTGTGCGCGGGCTTCAGTAGTTGTGGCTCGTGGGCTCTAGAGCGCAGGCTCAGTAATTGCGGTGCACGGGCTTAGTTGCTCCGTGGCATGTGGGATCTTCCCGCACCAGGGCTCGAACCTTTGTTCCCTGAGTTGGCAGGCGGATTCTTAACCACTGTGCTACTAGGCAAGTCCCCAGAGCAGGTTTTAGGTATGTGTTTGCCAACCACTAAATCCTGCAGGAAGATGCTGTGGTCCTCGTCTGAGACAAGTTCAGTTACTCATGAACTCACACTTTGGAGTGTCCATCTGTCTAGCTTTGAGCACAGTAAGTTACTTAAGGGACATTAGCCTTTGTTTTATCACCCAGGAAACAGGGATTGCAATGCTGATCTCATAGTGGTAAGTGAAGATGAAAAGAGCTAAGGGATGAGAAAGTGCACAGCCCAGTGCCTGGAAAATTAACAGCTGCTTCATAAATGCTTGTTAAGTGAATGCATGATTAATACATTTCCTTAACGGGTTGTAGCTCTCACACAAGTATGAATACCCCATAAACATCAAAAGCGCATACAGTGATTTCCTTACTACAGATAGAAAGCACCAGGCTTAGCATATGGCAAATTCTTAATAGATATTTATCAACTGACCTGTTGAACAGGTGCATAAATGAATGCTGTGCCCAGTTCTCCGTCTGAAAGTAGCAGGAGAGGCTCATTTAGGATACTACCCATTTCCTTTTCCTTTCATCTCACCCAGCAGAGCTGGGATGCCCCAAAGGAGACTTGGCTGGGCCACCCCGTCTGTCACTCACCCCCTTACAGGAAGACGCAGCTACTTTCTGGCTGCACGGCCACAAGCAGCAGGAGGTGGCTGGAAGTGTCTGTCAACAGGAGAGAACTCGGGGCAAGCCCTGCCCTAGACTGAGTACAAAATATGCCTTAACCCCCTCACTATGGAGAGTCAGCTGACCATCCTTAGTCCTTGACAGCATAAGCTCCAACTTGGAAGAACCTGGAAGAAACAGTAAATGTCTGCAGAGATCTTAGACTAGGTCCATGCCCTGAGATTCACAGCAGGAACCCACTAGCTTGGACCTGCTGTTTCTTAGCTGTGTGATTCCAAACAAATGTGTGTAACTTCTCAGCCTCGGCTGCATTTTTCTGTGAAATGGGGACTATAAGACCTGTCTTACGGTTGTTGGGAAGATGAAACAATAAAACGCACAGAAAATGCCTGGCACTTAGTAGCTGCTCAATAAAGTGTAACTTCCTTTTTCTTAGGCTCTCCATCTGATATCATTGCTTTTCTTTTTAAGTCATAAATCTTAAAAAACCTAGTTTTCTAGTTTATCTTCCAGGGAGATTCCCAGAGGCAGATAAAGTGACCACAGTATGATATACTGAAAGCACAAAAGATAGAAAAATCCCAAATCAAGTAAAGCTTTGCTTTAGTTCATTTATCAACCAGTAAAAATGATGACCTCAAATGGCCTTGAATTCCATTCTCATAGTCTAAGAATCAGGAAAGCATCTATTTTAGAAACCTAGTCAAAATACACAATGCCCTGGTACATGAAGGGGTGAATTCAGTTTCACAGAAAAGTCAATGGATGATGCCAGAAAAGCCTAAAGTTTCCAAATTAGTGTTGGCCTTCCAGAAAGTTCAAACCCAGGGAGCATAGGCACCGGCTATATGTTGGAGGACAGCTTTGATCAGGCACAACAAACAGCGTGATCTCACTCACACGCTGAAACTGTTTTCCTGAAATTGGACCCTTATTACTAAGTTAATAGAAAAAAAATTCCAATTGAACTTCAGAAGATTTTTTTTTCTATTATGGTAACATTACAGAGTTCAATTTGGTGAAAAATGAGCATGGAAGGCTTTAACAATTTTCTAATGGAGCTTAAATTCAACTCTAAGAATAGTCACTATATTAACTGGCAAGGAAGGAACACTTAATTCCTGGAAATGTACTGATGGGGAAATGACACTTTCCTGGCATCGGGGCCTGGAGAAACAGGGCCATGGCGGGCTGGATCTCAGAATGAGTCCCCTGTGGATCCCAGGGCAGAACATGCTCTGCTGAATCCATGTACTGGGCAGGCAGCAAACATTTCCCTGAACACCCTAAACTCTCCTTCCTAGGACATGAGTTTAAGGTTGTAATTGGCTTGTTCCATGGGATTTGAAGAACTATCTGAATGTTCATATTCTGATATCAATGTGAGAACTACAGTGCTTTTTATTGTATCTTTTAGGATAATTATTGTTATTTTTTGTTCATAATATCTGTTATCGTAACAACCTAACCACAGTGGATTAAAAACCCCAACTATGAGAAAACAATGGAAACACGTATCTATCCTTTAACTCGTCTCGAGGCAGTTTCATTCCTCCAGATCAAATCAGAAATCACAGTCCCAGGTGGAAATGTGGAAATGCTTTTCAAATCCTGCTGAACATTTCTGAACCATAACCAAGTTTAGGCGGTAGAACCTGGTGAAGGGCGCTTGTCGTTTTTTAGATGCCAGGAAATGTCTTCATAGAATTTACAAAGGGATAAGCCTTTTTCATTTTTCCTTGTAAAGAAAAGTGCTCTCTGTAGGGTTATCGGGATGAAGCTTTAGATGACATATTTTGTGAGGCTGAATGGATGCTATGACAGCTGAGAGGGATGTGTTCCAGGAAGCAATTGCTAGCCTGTGCCTATTACGGACTGAGGGTCCTCGTGGTCTAGGCCAAAATGTGAGTTCTCATTTGACCATAGAAAAGGACCACAGTACCTCTCTGAGTGAGTCTGCAGAGAGAAAGCGTGGTTTTCTTACTATTTCCTTGCTTTTTGCTTCTTTAAAAAATTATTTTTCTGAGATACATGCACCCCAATGTTCACAGCAGCACTATTTACAATAGCCAAGACATGGAAGCAACCCAAGTGTCAACTGACAGATGAATGGATAAAGGTCTCTCTCTCTCACACACACACACACACACACACACACACACACACACACACACACACACACACACACACACTGGAATATTACTCAGCCCTAAAAAAGAATGAAATATTGTCAACTGCAGCAACATGGATGGACCTAGAGATGATCATACTAAGTGAAGTAAGTCAGACTGAGAAAGACAAATATTATATGATATCACTTATACGTGGAATCTAAAAAATAACACAAATGAACTTATTTACAAAACGGAAATAGACTCACAGACATAGAAAATAAACTTATGGTTACCAAAGGGGAAAGGGATGGGAGGGATAAATTAGGAGTATGTGAATTATAGATACACACTTCTATGTACAAAATAAACAACAAGGACCTACTGTATGGCACAGGAAACCATATGCAATATCCTGTAATGGAAAAGAATCTGAAATATATATATAACTGAATCACTTTGCTGTACACCTGAAACTAACACAATATTGTAAATCAACTATACTTCAATAAAAATTTTTCTGTTTATAAAGTAACATGTTCAGCAGAGAAAACTTGGCAATACAAAACAGTGTGAAGAAAAAAATAAAAAATCACCAGTACTTCCAGGAACCCGAGAAAACTGCTCCTAACCTGGTGAGGTATTTTATTCAAGGTCTTTCCACAATCGATTTATATAATTGGGACGACACAATTAACCAATTTTGATGTCTACTTTTTCCACTTCAGTTTTTATCAGGAAAGAACACTTTCCCCTGGCTTAAAAATTCTTATAAAACACAATTTTAATGGCTGTGTATTATTCCATTATGGGTTGCCCCATAATTTATTTATTCAGCCTCCTATTGTTGGACATTGAGGCTGTTTTCCAACTTCTTGCTATCATAAATAAGGCTCCAGTGAAGAACTCTGCACATAAATCTGTGCTTCCTAGTACATAAGTCTTTGACACCATTTCTGATTATTTCTTTGAGATAAATTCCTTGGAGTGGAGTTCCTGGTATCAAAAAGTATGACTGTTTGAAAAAACTTGATACATAATGAAATGTGTCTTTCAGAAAGTTTGTACCAATTTGCATTCCTCCCCTAACTCTTTTTTTAAAGTACCACTTGACATAAGACAATACTTTGTTGTTGCAGGGTGGGTGCTTTGCTCAAAGAGGTGGGTGTACCAAGGAAGAAAGCTCTTATCAGCCTTGTCATTGGAACCCAGGAGACACAGGCTACATGTCCCAAGCGGATGGGCTGCCTGTTACTCAGAAGGTTGTGGGCTCTGAGCTCATGAGCTGCCCCTCTTTCCTGCCCCACCTCCATATACATCCTACGCTAGTGTGGTGAGCTAGTTTTATGCAGTAATATATGAGGCTCAAGGGAGTGCTGCTGTCACTTGCAGTTCCCTGAAGGGGCCAGTTCCTTGCTACTTCTCTGTACATTTGCACCTTCCACTGCCTGGGCTTGGAAAGCCGCTTTCCGCGGTGCCACCTGGTCAGCTTTGGAGTTAATTCTTTTTTTTTTTTTTTTTTTTGTTTGTTTGTTTTGTTTTTTTGCGGTACGCGGGCCTCCCACCGCTGCGGTCTCTCCCGCCGCGGAGCACAGGCTCCGGACGCGCAGGCTCAGCGGCCACGGCTCACGGGCCCAGCCGCTCCGCGGCAGGCGGGACCCTCCGGGACCGGGGCACGAACCCGCGTCCCCTGCATCGGCAGGCGGACTCTCAACCACTGCGCCACCAGGGAAGCCCTGGAGTTAATCCTTAAGACTCAGCTCAAGAGAAGATGGAAGTGAACAAACACCGGATGAGAGAGCCAGGGCACATGGGTGTCCTCAGCAGCCTCCTGGCCGAATGGGGGAGATGAGAAGCACTCAAGTGACTGAGGCAATTTTATTTCTCACCTGGGATGGAAAATGAAAGCTGGGATATACAAGTAGGCTCTATATCCCAGCTTCCCTTTCAGCTAGATGGGGGCCTTGATTCTGGCCAAGGGAAAGTGGGTGGACATGATAATGTCACTTCTGGATCTGGCCACAGGACCCCTGTAAGACCCTCCTCCCTCTCTCTTACTTCCACAGTGACCCTGGGGGCCACATATGGAAGAGACAGTCTCATAAGACGGAAGGAGCCAAGAAGCCTGGGTCCTTGAATGATATTGTGGATCAGAGCCATCTCCCCATCCTACGCCCCAAAATGGACAAATGGATTGTGAGATGAGGGAGCAATAAATTTCTGTGTTAAGCTATTGAGAGTGGGGGCTTATCTATTATAGCAGCTAGTGTTACACATCCTTGTTAGGACTCTCACTGACAATTACAAAATGTATGTGTGTGTGGGTGTGTGTGTGTGTATAAGCTGTGCTAAGTTATGCAAACAGGGGAAGCCCCATCTGGGGTTGGGAGTGGGTGATGGAGGAAGGCTTCGAGGATGGGGCTATGTTTGGAATAATTGTTGAAGGATTAATTACAATGATAGCTAATAAGCATTGAGTCCTTTCTACATTCCAGATGCCAGATTAGTCTGGTTTATCCTCCCAGCAACCCTAGGTATTATCTTCTTTTACATTTGGAAAGAATGAGGCCAGGAGAGATGAAGTAACTTGCCCAAAGTCCCACAGCTCTCAGTGGCAGAGTGGATATCAAAGCCAGCATGCTTACACACGATTCCATCCTGCCAGTATATGAGCAGGGCTTCACTACGTGGTGGTTACTTGGAGGGAGAGGCCAGGGGAAGCAACAGGAAGGAGCAAAGGCACAGAGAAGAAGAGATACGCAAATACTTAGTAACCCGCACACAGATGGGGCGCTGAGCAATGGGTGGGCGCTAACTGTGGTGCTGAAAGAGGGGCTGCACGGAGGACAGACCTAGAAGGTCCTGGGGGAGAGGCCATGGTGGGCAAGGGGTGGCACTCTAGCCAGATGTCCTAGCACAGAGGCAAAGGAGAATGTGACGCATTTGGGGGAATCACCAGATGTTGGCGAATCCACATAGAAGCCTGTACGTTCTGGTTTTGGCTGAAACACATGTACCCTTGAAGGCCTGTTTGTCAACTTCGTGGGGAGAACAGCTGTGCACCAGGCTTGGCTGGTACGTGCACGTGGCCTTTATGACTGGCACACGGGATGAACTCCCTGGATACGTGTCAGGGAGTGAGCTGATGAGTGAAACATGCACATAGGTCACATAGAAAATAAGTGAATCAGAAGCGCTGCAGCCAGCATCAGGCTCCTTGATGCAACCACACCAGCGCTCCATTCAACTGCCCGCCTTGCCTTTTCTGTTCCTAGACATTCTGACACTGAGTGCCTCATCTTTTCAGCGACTGAGGCTCTCTATTCTGGCTCAGTAACTGCAGCCATTACAGAATTAAGTAATGACAAAGTGAGTTATTATCCAGCCTGGCTTCAGCTGGGGATGTAACCTGCAACCAAGACACCTCACTGTTGGAACGCTCACAAGACTGTCTAAGCAGTGACATGAAAAATGTCCCCTATAATTCCCCAGCTCAGAGCCATATATCCTCAGAGTCTTGACTCCACATTTCGTCGGGAATAATGCTGTTTTGTTGAGAAGGGGAAGAGGGTGTAATTAGGTTCCTCATAAATGTTACATTCATCCTTGTTAATCAAAAATTAGTAGCTCTTAAAAAAAAATAAACACAACTCAGCTCCCCAGGAAGCTGCCAGCAGTTCCCATGGCCTGGTTAATTACACAAAATGAAACACAACGTGTTCCTTTGTCTCTTGACTGTGTAATTAACAAAATGAAATATAATGATGGCGATACTTGAGTGGCGGGACTAAAGGTGATTTTCGATTTGCTTCTTTATTTTTCTCTGTTTAATTTTTCTACAGTGAGCATATATTGCTCATTAAACAGCATTTAAGTAACTTTAAAAAGGAAATATGAGATTACATCCTAAAACCCTGTAAACAAAAGACATACTCTTCCTAAGCCCCTCCATCCCCATGCCCTGGCTCTCATGCCACTCCCTAGAAATGCGTCCCTTCAGACAACTTCTGAGGCATTTTCCATTTTCTTTATCGTACCTACTATATTTGGAACCCTCCTTCTGTTGGGTTTCTTACTTATTCTGACTATTCCCCAAGAGGAAGGCCCTGTCTGCCTGATTCTCACTAGGTCCCCAACAACAGTGCCTGGCATACAGTAGATGCTTATTAAACACTTGTGGAACCAAATAAAGAGTGAAAGGATGTACATGGGAAAGAAATGTGCTATTTAAAACCACCAGGGTCTTCCAAAGAGAGTGGGGCTTTTTTGGTTTTCTAACATGTTTCCATCTGGAGAGAACTGAAGTATTCTAGGGAAGATCCTTGTTTTTACTCTCAAGAGAAAATAGTGACAAGGATGAACCCCCAAATAGTTGTGCTGAGTGAAGGAAGCCAGACAGAATTTAAATTTCAATTTATATGAAATTCTAGAAAATGCACATTCATCTACAGTGACAGAAAGCAGATCAGCAGGGGGCAGGAAGGGAGGGGCAGGGGGGAGTGTTACAAAGGGGGTCTTTTTGGGGGTGCTGGGTTTGTGCACTATCTTGATCGGGGGATAGTTTCATGGGTGTGTATATTATGGCAGAACTTATCAAATTATACACTTTAAATATGTGCAGTTTATCATATGTCAACAATGCCTCCATAAAGCTGTTATGAAAAGAGAAGTTGGGGAGGAGTGCGGGAAATTGGAGACAGGAGACGAGCTACCACATGTGCTGAGGTTGGGGTACACTAGCGGGGGATGATGTGTCCTGCGAAAAATACAGAGGGATGGGGCAGTGAGGAGAACTTGCAGTTGAGGGTTCTCCAGGGCTCAGACTCAAGTAATCTGACATGATGTAACCACATCCTCCTCCAGCATCCTCAACGATGTGGACCACATGCACCACACGCTAATGCTGATGGTCAGTGTGCGTGGATGCGTGTGTATGAGTGTGCACACGTGCATGTGTGTACGCTGAGGGGGAGCTGAGGAAAAGGACATGTGGAAGGTAACAGACCAGCGTGTACAAGATGGTGAGATAATTAAGAAACAGAACTGACTTGTCAGAAGTGGACACCTGAAGGCAGAAGTGACTGTTAGAAATGCAGGGCCTCCTCCTCTAACCCTTGGAATTTTCACAAATCTTGGGGAAGATTTTGGTCTGCTTCAGGGTGTGGAATTGGGATTCATCACAAGTTGACTTAAATCTTAAGGGCAGGCAGATTCCAACTGACATCTGATGCTGCTCCCACACTCGTGGCTGTTTGTTGAATGAATATAGGAATATAATTTTTACTTGTTGTCAGAAAACAACTGCTATTATTTTTGAGTACTGACAACGGGGCAGGATGATGACGGATGGGCTGTCCCCGGGGCTTAGATCACCTTTCATCTGGTTGGCATATTTGACGACGCCTGTGTTTTGGGGGCCATGTCTTACAAGTCACGCATCTATTGGCTGATGGCTTGCTGTGGGGCAGGCTCCATAACAGATGTGGAGATGAACACAGTGAATGTGACTCAAGTCTTCCTCAAAGAGCTCACAGCTCGGAGTAGAATACAAGCAAATCAACACACCTCCATAAGGGAAGGGCCGTACCGTAGGGGCTGGCAAACTATTTGGCCTATAGGCCAAATCTGGCCCTCTGCCTGCTTGTGTAAATAAAGTTTTATTGGAACACGGCCACATCCATTGGTTAATGTGGCGGCTTCTGCATTACAACAGCAGAGTTGAGTAGTTGAGACAGACCATGTGGTCTGTGAAGCTTACATTACTTACCATCTGAACCTTCGTGGAGGACGTTTGCCAATTCCGGCTCTAACAGAGTATTCCGAGCAAGCAGCTGCGACTAAAGCAACAAGGTCAGGACTTGCCGACCCTAACTGCTGTCAAATCCAGCTCTCCGCGCTCCAAGCCAGGTGGCTCAGCCACGGGTAGAAGTCTTCCCGGTACTGCCTTTGTGGTTGAGTGAGAAACAGACTGGCCCTCCGGGGGGAGTCTCTCTCTCCCCAGGAGGAGTTGAAATACAGGTACTCATGGTCCCTCATCAGCTTTCCAAGGCAGTAGTACCTGAGCACCCAGGTGACGCCATCTCCCCCAAGGTGGCCTCAGGGAGACTCAGCAGAGCCCAGGTGGCTGGCCAGGGACACTGGGAGAGAGTGGAGAGAAAGGAACATCTTCTTTCATCCTCTCAAGCCCAAAGGGGAGGCTCAAACCAAGGAAGAGCATCAAGTAATAATCAAATATGGAAATATAATTGAGCATTTATCTACGCTGCTTATTAAAGTCAGACCCTGATGGAACGCTCTTTCCAGACTTTGCAAAAAGGTATTAAATATTAACCTCTGAAAGCCTGGTTAAAAGTCGGCTTTGAAAATTGTTTATTTGAATTTATTCATTAAATAAACAAAAATGTCCTGAGTGCCTGCTATGTACCAGGCTCTGTTTAAGAACAGTGTGGTTCTTACCCTCAAGAGGCAGGGTGGGAGATGGGCAGTGAACATGCAGGCAGGCAGGCCAATCCTAGTTAAACAGTCACCAAATCACCTCCAACACTGATTAGCCAACACTGAACTGTGTGTAGGTTAGGTTCCTATGAGCGTCTGGTCATGTTTTCATCAACCAAGCGCTACACAGCCTTGTCTTATGTGTGTTTCTGTTTAAAGATACCTTATTTTATACATATCTATCTATCTGTCTACCTATCTATCTATCTATCTATCGTTGATTCATTACATTGAACTCATGGCCGACAGGACTTCAACTCATCCCTGGAGGAAGCTCATCTAACACACGAGTTTTCTCCACAAGCCCCAGGAGCACCAGTTAGCATCTGAGCCCTCTGCTTGGCAACCATTTTAAACAGGGAAATCATCAACAAGAAGCTCAAAAACGTGAGTAACTCGGCACCCAACAGACTGTGGAAGCAAATGTGTTTACAGTACGAGCTGAAATAACAAGGCAGAGTATCACTTCTTGGAGCTCAGCTCGGGATGTGCATGTCGGGTGACTCAAATTTTTCACTGTTCCGCGCTCATCTGCCAATGACCGAGAAAGCACTGCAAGTATTTTTCCGTTACAAGTAAATTTTAGTGTGTAGGTGAACTCACAAATACAGAATATGTGAATAATGAGGATCAGCTGTGATTCAAGGCAGCGAGAATAACTTCCACAGAGTTCCTGAGTGGGGAAGATGCTGGAGGGAGACCACAAGGTTGGAGCGGAGACAGCCAGAAGGAGAGTGAGAAGAGAAGGGTGTGGGAGCAGGGCCGACCAGGAGGATGCTGCTGGGAGAGTGCATTGTGAGGACGCAGGGATGCAAGCGGAGATCAGTGGGCACGCGACGATGTGCCTTAGACTAAGTGTGCGCGGCGGAGCTGCAAGAAATGCACAGATTGAAGACCTAACTGGAGATGGACCTGCTAAGATAGTTGATGTGTTTCACCAACAACAGTAACAAAAAGTAAATATTTCACAAATAATTAAAACACAGACAACCTATGTTTTAATTATTTGTGAAATATTTACTTTTTGAGCTAGAGATGTTTAATTTTTAGACATTCAGGGTAAAATATCAAATAGTAGTCACTTGCCCATAGATTTCCAGTCCCAGGGAACAGCTCAGTTGTAGGCACTCCATGAAGGACGGTCAGATGGATGCCAGCGTGAGTTCCGAAAGACATCTTTTCATGGTCTCAGTCTACTGGATGCCCTGGTCCTGCCATCCTCACAGATTTTAAAAGACGCCCCAGACACAAAGAATACAGAGATGAAACTGATTCTCTAAACACTGACCCTAAAGATTAGTCAGTGAAATAAAGATCCCACCTGGAACAGAATTTTGAAGAAATTTTATGGGAATTTAAAGAAGCTATAGGGAGGGTGGGAGGGAGACGCAAGAGGGAGGAGATATGGGGATATATGTATATGTATAGCTGATTCACTTTGTTATAAGGCAGAAACTAACACCATTGGGAAGCGATTATACTCCAATAAAGATGTTAAAAAAAATAAAGAAGTTGAACATTCTGCTGGATACAGGTTCTGTTTTGTTTTGTTTTAAATGACAGCTTCTCCTCTTACAAAATAAAAGAAAGAAATATTTTCTTGTTAAAATATTCTCTGGCATAAATATATCTGAACTTGAATTCCAACCCTTCCACTAACAAACTGCCCAACCCTCAGCATATTTTGGTACCTTGGTTTCTCATCTATAGAACGGAGATAACCACATACACTTCAGGGGTGCCCAGAGCAGTGGCAAGATTTCTAGATGCTACATTTAGTTACTTTTTGCATTTGCCTTTTCTATTTCATTATGATCTCTTTTTTATTCATGGTTCCTATTCTTTTTCCCTAACCATTTTAAATATAATTATTTTATAGTCTAGTTCGTTTTTTTTAACCCACAGATTTCCTTTTCTTTCGAGCCCAGCTATGGATTCCATGAGTGAGGGGGTTACAGTTCATCCCACATTCCTAACTCTTGCAGAAAGGGCATCTCCTTTTGCCGGTCCACCATGATGCAGGTTCATGGCACAGAGGGTCTTTGGTGCTGCCTATTTTTTTGCTGAACACACTTTCACTCCTGTTCTGGAGCTGCTGAGTCATAGAGCATTTCTGACCCCACCCTTTAAATTTACAGGAGAAATGGGCCCAAAGTAGAAAAGTGGCTTTCACAGTGCTGTGCTGAATCATATCAGAGCTGGACACAAAAGGAAAAATCAGTTACATCAATCCTACTTTACTTAAAAATTTGATATTTTGTTTATCATGAATTTTTACGTTAACTTTGATTTTAAAAAAATCATTGCATTAAAACATGATCTGGGGGACTTCTCTGGTGGCGCCGTGCTTAGGAGTCTGCCTGCCAATTCAGGGGACACGGTTTCGAGCCCTGGTCCGGGAAGACTCCACATGCCGCGGAGCAACTAAGCTGGTGCGCCACAATCACTGAGCCTGCGCTCTAGAGCCTGCGAGCCACAACTACTGAACCTGCGCACCACAACTACTGAAGCCCGCGCGCCTAGAGCCCGTGCTCCACAACAGAGAGAAGCCACTGCAGTGAGAAGCCCGCGCACCGCAACGAAGAGTAGCCCCGCTCGCCGCAACTAGAGAAAGCCCACGCGCAGCAACGAAGACCCAATGCAGCCAAAAATAAATAAATAAATAAATAAATTTTAAAAATAAAAGAGAGAGGATCTGTCTTGATGGCCGAGATTTCTGTGCGCTCACCTCGCCAGCCCTGGTGGGAGGTCTTGGGGGTGGTGCCCCTGTCCGGCCCTGAGAGTCAGCCCAGAGCCTCGCCTTCCTCCTTCACTGCCCCACCTCCTGTTCTGCCTCCCTCTCCGCCCGTGGTGCCCTGTGAAGACTGACCTGCCTCTGGCCCATGAGCGCCATGTGCTCATTCTGAGGCAGGGAGCTCTCAGCGCAGCAACTGCAGGTGCAAACGCTGGCCCCTCAGATCACGAGCACCTGTCCTCACAGAGTGCTCCCGGGGACAGCTGTGGCCTCAAAGTCAGCCACAGGGAGGTCACAGGCATTGTGGGAAACTCCAATTTGCAGAACGGGTTTCTAGTGGACATTGTCATTTCTGGCTGTTTACCATCTTTCACCGTTCCTCACAGCATCACAGGCTCCCTTTTGGACAAACCCCCGTTTTGTGCAATGTTGGTGATGGGAGGTAGCACCAATCTGATTCTTGCCCGGATGCAGTAGGAATGATATGGGACATGCAACTTAGCTCCAGCAAACCCGACACTCTTTCATTGAATGAGTGACGTGGGAGGCGGGTGGTGGAGTTCACGTTCATGGCATGGGAAGTGTAACCTGAGAATCAGGCTGATTCCTTTGTAGGGATCACACTGTCTTCCCTCTTGAGTCCTATTTGGTGGCCACTCATTTTTTCCCAGCTTAACCTCTGACCTCCTGTCCAATCTGTGATCACCTATCTCAACTGTGGAAATTCTTGTGTTATTCCACTTAACAGAGCTGACGCTGGTTCTGTTGCTTGCAGCCATGGATCCTGACAGACCTTGGACTAGAAATACTCAGAGGTGCTGAATTGTACTGTCCTCTTTTGCTCATAGGTAACGGTCTGCTTGCTTCATCTCTCTTCAAAAATTCAACCAGATGTGAAACTTGTTTGGGTGACAGAGTCTCTGCAAGTCATGGTGTTATTTGCCCAGCATCATATGCTTTGCAGAGTGTCTTAAAATATTGATAAATTTAACCCCTATGCCCAAACCAGGAACAGTTTTACCAGTAGAAAATAAGACTATGTTTTATGTACGCTCTACAAAGATTGCAAAATCAAGCATACCTGTCCACCAAACAGTCAAGCTGCAAACCTTCAAAAACCAGTAATTTGAGCCTTATTTTTTTTTTTTTTTTTTTTTTTTTTTTGCGGTATGCGGGCCTCTCACTGTTGTGGCCTCTCTCGTTGTGGAGCACAGGCTCCGGATGCGCAGGCTCAGCGGCCATGGCTCACGGGCCTGGCCGCTCCGCGGCATATGGGATCTTCCCAGACCGGGGCACGAAC
>NC_041230.1:51311316-51314155 GCF_002837175.3 Physeter macrocephalus | reverse complement strand
GAACCCGTGTCCCCTGCATCGGCAGGCGGATTCTCAACCACTGCGCCACCAGGGAAGCCCAAGAGCCTTATTTTTAATAATGGTTCACCATGCATCCATTTGCTCTGTCATCTTTGAGTACTTGCTAGCCAGCAAGCAAAGGGCAGATGACAAAACATAATATTTAAAACCTTCTATCTGCTCCCTTCCATTTTCCTAGGAACGGGGATTTTAGCCATTCCTAGGAAATGCCACCGCGAGATTCTACCAGGGAGATACCTTGGGCTGGCTTGTGGACCACCAGCAGGGTTCTCCAGGAGCAAACGTGCAAACCTATCATCAATCTTGGGAGCTGTGACTAACTTTCAGTAAGTCACTTCCCTAATAAGTGACTTTCATTAAGTCACTTCCCTAATAAGTGCTTCCATAGACTTGCTTTCCTGTGAGTCCATAACGCCTGAATATCACGGACTGTAGAAAACCACTCCTTTCCTTCTCAAAGAGCCACCTTTAGGGAACGGCTACATGTTATGTTCTTTGCTGAGAATGATAATCGGGTAGTTAAGGGCATACTAGGTGCCAGGCACTGTGCTCTAAGCACTTTACCTGAACGATCCGGTTCTTCCCCCACAGTGACTCTATGACCTAGCCATTATTTGCCTCACTGTACAAGCGGGGAAATGGGCACAGAGAAACTGAACGTCTGCCCACGGTTACACATCTGGAAAACGGGTGAGCGGGGATCTGTACGCAGGAAGCCTCGGACTAGGCGGCAGTTGGGGCCACCAGAGTCCCTGGGCTCTGCTACTTCTCTTTGAGAGGCCATATGAGACTTGGGGCCTGTCCCTTTCCAGGGAAGCCCTCTGGGGGGGCAGCCCCTGGAGACAACATGGAGTCTCTGATAGAATGAAAAGTCAAGAGCTGTTTCCTTCGCATCCATTGAGAAAACACATCTTTCACAGTTGTGATTTTCTAATCTTCCCTAATTAAAGTTTGGCAACATTAGGAAAGGATTTTATGATGGACCGTTTGTTCTCTCTAAGGTAACCATACATACAGGAGCAGAGGGAAGTGAATTAAATGGAAAAGAGCCCCGAGACAGGGGCAGCCAGCGAAAATGGTAGCATCATCAATTGCACAGCAGGTGCATGTCCAGCAGGTGAGGACGTCCCTGTCTGATGACAGTGGGAAGAGCTTCGGCGTGAGGAGAAGAGCGCGCCTGGACGCACGCCCGCCCGAAGGCTTTCTGCAACCTCTGGTCCAGGCAGCTCTGCCCAAACCACCTCCCCGTGGTTCTTAGAGGCAGCTGGGCAGCAGTGGTGTTTGCTGTGGCATTCAGTGGCAGGGGATGTCATAGATTTGACGACTATCAGGCAAAAATCAGAAATGGAATGTGCAATTTTACTCTGAAAAGTAGAAGTCCGGTAGAGCAAAGCTGTCGTTGAGGGGTGAGCTTCTGTGGCATTAGTTGGTTTGGGAGGCATAGTGTGGAGAGGTGAGAGGTCTGTCTTGCAATTCAATTTCCCCATGTGAATCCCTGTGACCTCGGGCAAGTTCTCCAATCTCCCTGCGCCTCATTTGCCTCACCTGTGAAATGGGGCGATTGTTGTGCCTTCCTTACAGGGTTGTTGTGAAATCAGAGGCGACTGTACATATAAGGCATGGAGAACAGTGCCTGGGACACAGTGAACGCCGGCTACCCTGTTGCAGCCGTGAGCACATTAGTGCTGCCACAAGAAAGACGCTGATTTAGACTGAATGTGTTAGGAAAGGGGGCCAGAGGAGGGAGCACAAGATGCTGATGGCAGAAGAGAAGGAGATGGACGGAGCCAGGCCGACCTAGGGCTGATCAGCTCCTGGTTGCGAGTATCCACACCACCCTGGGGCCCAAGGAAGCAGTGCCTGGCAGACCCTGGATCTGCCGCTCCGGGGTCTGGCTGCGCAGCTAAGGGCATGTGCTGTATTTAACTGCGCTGGCTCAGTGACTCTCAAGCAGCTGCCTCGTGTACAACATGCTGGGCCGGGCTGCTCCACAGAACGTTAGAATGTCTGAGCGCTTCACCCCGGGGCCTCCTTTCTTTTCCACCTTTGCTTACCTCTTTGGGGATCTCAAAGGCTCAGCGATGTAAATTCCACCTGCATGTGGCTGATGCCCTGACTTTTATCTCAAGCCCAGACTCTCCCTGCTAGCCGGGTCATCTGCTCCCTGGTTCCACCTCAAACTCAGCATGATCAGAATTGACCTCCTGATATTCCCCTCCCCCAAGTCACTTCTCTAGTGAGCTTGTCTATTTCATAAATATCCACCCTGTCTAGATGTCAGACCCCACTGCTTTCTCTGCTTTATTTTCTTTCTTTGCTACTATACTATTTATTTATTTAAAATTTTGGGGGAATTTTTGAATTTTATTTATTTTTTTATATAGCAGGTTCTTATTAGTTATCCATTTTATACTTATTAGTGTGTATATGTCAATCCCAATCTCCCAATTCACCCCACCCCCACTTTCCCCCCTTGGTGTCCATACCTTTGTTCTCTACATCTGTGTCTCAATTTCTGCCCTGCAAACCAGTTCATCTGTACCATTTTTCTAGGTTTGTGACTTACTTCACTCTGTACGACAGTCTCTAGATCCATCCACGACTCTACAAATGACCCAATTTCGTTCCTTTTTATGGCTGAGTAATATTCCACTGTATATATGTACCACATCTTCTTTATCCATTCGTCTGTCGATGGGCATTTAGGTTGCTTCCATGACCTGGCTATTGTAAATAGTGCTGCAATGAACATTGGGGTGCATGTGTCTTTTTGAATTATGGTTTTCTCTGGGTATATGCCCAGTAGTGGGATTGCTGG
>NC_041230.1:51309928-51311301 GCF_002837175.3 Physeter macrocephalus | reverse complement strand
GGTTCCCTTTTCTCCACACCCTCTCCAGCATTTGTTGTTTGTAGATTTTCTGATGAAGCCCATTCTAACTGGTGTGAGGTGATACCTCATTGTAGTTTTGATTTGCATTTCTCTAATAATTAGTGATGTTGAGAAGCTTTTCATGTGCTTCTTGGCCATCTGTATGTTTTCTTTGGAGAAATGTCTATTTAGGTCTTCTGCCTTTTTGGATTGGGTTGTTTGTTTTTTTTATATTGAGCTGCATGAGCTGTTTATATATTTTGGAGATTAATCCTTTGTCCGATGAATCATTTGCAAATATTTTCTCCCACTCTGAGGGTTGTCTTTTCATCTTCTTTATGGTTTCCTTGCTGTGCAAAAGCTTTTAAGTTTCATTAGGTCTCATTTGTTTACTTTTGTTTTCACTTCCATTACTCTAGGAGGTGGATCAAAAAAGATCTTGCTGTGATTTATGTCAAAGAGTGTTCTTCCTATGTTTTCCTCTAAGAGTTTTATACTGCCCGGTCTTACATTTAGGTCTCTAATCCATTTTAAGTTTATTTTTGTGTATGGTGTTAGGGAGTGTTCTAATTTCATTCTTTTACATGTACCTGTCCAGTTTTCCCAGCACCACTTATTGAAGAGACTGTCTTTTCTCCATTGTATACCCTTGCCTCCTTTGTCATAGATTAGGTGACCATAGGTGCATGGGTTTTTTGAGTTTAATCCATTTTGAGTTTATTTTTGTGTATGGTTGTTAGGGAGTGTTCTAATTTCATTCTTTTACATGTACCTGTCCAGTTTTCCCAGCACCACTTATTGAAGAGACTGTCTTTTCTCCATTGTATACCCTTGCCTCCTTTGTCATAGATTAGGTGACCATAGGTGCATGGGTTTTTTGAGTTTAATCCATTTTGAGTTTATTTTTGTGTATGGTTGTTAGGGAGTGTTCTAATTTCATTCTTTTACATGTACCTGTCCAGTTTTCCCAGCACCACTTATTGAAGAGACTGTCTTTTCTCCATTATATTATCTTGAGTACTGTAGCTCTGTCGTATAGTCTGAAGTCAGGGAGTCTGATTCCTCTAGCTCCGATTTTTTCCCTCAAGACTGTTTTCGCTATTCGGGGTCTTTTGTGTCTCCATACAAATTTTAAGAATTTTTGTTCTAGTTCTGTAAGAAATGCCATGGGTAATTTGATAGGGATTGCACTGAATCTCTAGATTGCTTGGGGTAGTATAGTCATTTTCACAATATTGATTCTTCCAATCCAAGAACATGGTATATCTCTCCATCTGTTGGTATCATCTTTAATTTCTTTCATCAGTGTCTTATAGTTTTCGGCATACAGGTCTTTTGTCTCCCTAGGTAGGTTTATTCCTAGGTATTTTATT
>NC_041230.1:51307359-51309547 GCF_002837175.3 Physeter macrocephalus | reverse complement strand
GAGATTTCTGTGCATTAATTTTGTATCCTGCAACTTTACCAAATTCATTGATTAGCTCTAGTAGTTTTCTGGTGGCATCTTTAGGATTCTCTATGTATAGTATCATGTCATCTGCAAACAGTGACAGTTTTACTTCTGCTTTTCCAATTTGTATTCCTTTTATTTCTTTTTCTTCTCTGATTGCTGTGGCTAGGACTTCCAAAACTATGTTGAATAATAGTAGTGAGAGTGGACATCCTTGTCCTGTTCCTGATCTTAGAGGAAATGCTTTCAGTTTTTCCCCATTGAGAATGATGTTTGCTGTGGGTTTGTCGTATATGGCCTTTATTATGTTGAGGTAGCTTCCCTCTATGCCCACTTTCTGGAGAGTTTTTATCATAAATGGGTGTTGAATTTTGCCAAAAGCTTTTTCTGCATCTATTGAGATGATCATATGGCTTTTCTTCTTCATTTTGTTAATATGGTGCATCACACGGATTGATTTGCATATACTGAAGAATCCTTGCATCCCTGGGATAACTCCCACTTGACCATGGTGTATGATCCTTTTAATGTGTTGTTGGATTCTGTTTGCTAGTATTTTGTTGAGGATCTTTGCACTTACATTCATCAGTGACACTGGTCTGTAATTTTCTTTTTTTGTAGTATCTTTGTCTGGTTTTGGTATCAGGGTGATGGTGGCCTCATAGAATGCGTTTGGGAGTGTTCCTTCCTCTGCACTTTTTTGGAAGAGTTTGAGAAGGATGGGTGTTAGCTCTTCTTTAAATGTTTGATAGAATTCACCTGTGAAGCCATCTGGTCCTGGACTTTTGTTTGTTGGAAGATTTTTAATCACAGTTTCAATTTCATTACTTGTGATTGGTCTGTTCATATTTTCTATTTCTTCCTGGTTCAGTCTTGGACCTTTCTAAGAGTTTGTCCATTTCTCCCAGGTTGTCCATTTTATTGGCATAGAGTTTGATTGTAGTAGTCTCTTAGGATGCTTTGTATTTCTGCAATGTCTATTGTAACTTCTCCTTTTTCATTGCTAATTTTATTGATTTGAGTCCTCTTCCTCTTTTTTTTTTTTGCGGTACGCGGGCCTCTCACCTTTGTGGCCCCTCCCGCCGTGGAGCACAGGCTCCGGATGCACAGGCTCAGCGGCCATGGCCCACGGGCCCAGCCGCTCTGCGGCATGCGGGATCCTCCCAGACCGGGTCACGAACCCGTGTCCCCCACATCGGCAAGCGGACTCCCAACCACTGCGCCATCAGGGAAGCCCTCCCTCTTTTTCTTGATGAGTCTGGCTAATGGTTGATCAATTTCCTTTATCTTCTCAAAGAACCAGCTTTTAGTTTCACTGATCTTTGCTACTGTTTTCTTTGTTTCTATTTCATTTATTTCTGCTCTGATCTTTATGATATCTTTCCTTCTAGTACCTTTGGGTTTTGTTTGTTCTTCTTTCTCTAGTTCCTTCAGGTGTAAGGTTAGATTGTTTATTTGAGATGTTTGTTGTTTCTTGAGGTAGGTTTGTATTGCTATAAACTTCCCTCTTAGAACTACTTTTGCTGCATCCCATAGGTTTTGGATCATCGTGTTTTCAATGTCATTTGTCTCTAGGTATTTTTTCTTTTCCTCTTTGATTTCTTCAGTGATCTCTTCGTCATTTAGTAACATATTGTTTAGCCTCCATGTGTTTGTGTTTTTTACGTTTTTTTTTCCCCTGTAATTGATTTCTAATCTCATAGCGTTATGGTCAGAAAAGATGCTTGATATGATTTCAACTTTCTTAAATTTACTGAGGCTTGATTTGTGACCCAAGATGTGATCTATCCTGGAGAATGTTCCGTGCACACTTGAGAAAAAAGTGTAATCTGCTGTTTTTGGATGGAATGTTCTATAAATATCAGTTAAATCTATCTGGTCTATTGTGTCATTTAAAGCTTGTGTTTCCTTATTTATTTTCATTTTGGATCATCTGTCCGTTGGTGTATGTGAGGTGTTAAAGTCCCCACTATTATTGTGTTACTGTCGATTTTCTCTTTTAAAGCTGTTAGCAATTGCCTTATGTATTGAGGTGCTCCTATGTTGGGTGCATATATATTTATAATTGTTATATCTTCTTCTTGGATTGATCCCTTGATCATTATGTAGTGTCCTTCCTGTCTCTTGTAACATTCTTTATTTTTAAAGTCTATTTTATCTGATA